>NC_138038.1:53073902-53235016 GCF_964106645.2 Podarcis pityusensis | reverse complement strand
TTTCTCTCTCGTAAGATCAGAAAGCTGAGTGTTGCAAGATTCAGAACAGATAAACAAAAGTTCCTTCTTGCAGCACAGGATTGGGGCTTGGGTGCAAAATACAGTCCCTTTTCCTTTCCTCGCTTTCTGTCCTCCCCAGGACAGGTGGACGGATCCAGGAACTGGAACTTCCCAAGCCAAATTTGACTGGAGAATTCACGTTGCGCAAAATCTTACAGCGTGCGACTGAAAGGGCCGCATCCGGCGCAGCAACCGCTGCCTCTGGAGAGCCTGTGAGCCCTTCGCTCTCTCCTGCTAACTCCCCAAACGCAGCGATGCGCCGTTAAACTGCGGAACTCCTTGCCACAAGAAGGAAGCGTCGGCCACCGAACCGGACGTCTTTAAAAGAGGATAGATGTGGAAAACCGTTCAAAGGAAGTGCATGGAAATTCAACCAAGGGGAAGCGAGGAAGTCAATTAACAATCTTAATAAGTGTAATTTGAATAAGGTTATGATCCATGTTTGTTTTGTTTTGTTTATAATTTTGCGGAAATCAATAAGTTTTTTATAAAAAAATAAAAGAGGATCGGGCAGATGGATGGCTCCGAGGTCGGAGGCGGCGACGGTGCCGAATCGCAGTTGCCGCGAACCGCAGGAAGGGAGGAGAGCGGGTCTTGCGTTCGAATCCTGCTTCAAGGGCACCACTGCGGGAACAGGATGCTGGCCTCATCCTGCAGGGCTGCGATTCCAAGGCAGGCAGGGTGAGGGCAGAGGCTCCCTGCATTGCGTCTTGCGAAATGGGGGGCGGTGAGATAATTGGGTTTTTTGGGGGGGGGGTAGGTCTGGCCTTGGCACAGAAGCCAAGCGAAGCTTTTGTTGTGGGTTCGATTGTGATGTTCCTCCGTCACACCCTGCCTTTTCCAGACCTGCCCAGGCCTGGGGAAGGAATGGCACAACGCGTTTTTCTTTTTCCGAGGGGGGCTATTAAAAGGAGCGTTTATGGGGCGCGCAGACACCTGGGCCCCCCTCTCTCTGCCCACGGGGGCAGGACGCGGCTGTAATTAAACCATGCGAGGAGCGCATTAACGAGTGCGCTGGGAGCCGTGCCCTGGATTTAATTAATAAAAAGTCTCCACGCACGCAGGGCAGGGCGTGGCGATGGCTTCTCTCCCTTTCTCCCACCCTGCTTGCGACTCTGGAGGAGCCGGCTGCGAGCTGGACGGCCTAGTGGTTAGCGCGCCCGGTTGCGGGTTCGAATCCCCCTGCCTTGTGGCGCTTTTTTTTTTTTTAATTTAAGGAAAAGGCAAGCGGGGAAAAACACATGCGGCGACTGTCGAAAGCTACTAGCCGCAATGGCTGCGCTCTGCCCCTCCGCTTCTTTCATGCAGTGCGTAGTTAAGCCTGTGGAACTCCCTGCCACTGGGTGGCTTTGGCGGAGGATCGGAGAAGTTTGCGGAGGATCAGGCCCGCCGGTCAGAGGCAGCGATGCTTTTGCATGTTAGCTGGCGGGGATGGCGAGAGGGGAGACTTCTGCTCTTGGGTTCGGATCCTGCCACAATGGGCGTCTTTTCGGCAGCCCCTTTAAGAATAGGATGCTGAGACACAAGATCTACCCACCCTGGAAGAATGGCAGTTGAAGGTGATGGACTATATGGAACTGGCGGAAATGACTGGCAGAATCCGAGACCAGGGAGAAGAGTCGGTGGAAGAAGACTGGAAGAAATTTAAAGACTATTTACAGAAATACTGCAAAATTAATGAATGTTAGAATGATGTCGGAATGAAGTTAAGTGGTTTTAGCAGCAATGTTATAAAGGAGTATGTAAAAATGGATTGTTAGTAGGTGAGAATCCAAAGTTATAATATATTAAGATAAAGGATTAAGATAAAAACAAAGAGGGAAAGGATTTGCTGAATTAACTAACTGAACTGGAATACAAAAAAGGGAGGTGTGAGGAGGTCAGGGAAACAAGGAAATGAAAGACAAGACATGGAAAGATTGATTTGTTTTTAATTGTTTTTATTTTTCGGTATTTTGTATTCTCTTTTTTCCTTTTCCTTTTTCTTATTTTTGTAATCTTTTCTGAAACTTTAATAAATATCATTAAAAAAAAAGAAAAAAAAGAATAGGATGCTGGACCAGATGGGCCATGGGCCTGATCCTGCAGCCGGGCTCTTCTGAGGTCCTAATGGAGCCTCCAGCTCCAGAGCCAGTCTATCTTAGATTCCCAAGTTCTAAGGGGTATTTGGCCACTGCGGGAGCAGGAGGCCGGACTTAGATGGACCTTCTTGGACCTGATCCTGCACGCTCTCCTTTTACACTAGGCTGCGATACTCCCAAGCCAGGCTAGCGGTACATCGAGGTCCCTTCCGCCTGATGTCTCTGGTCTACAGCTGACAAATAATTTCATTTCAAGGCTTGAACCGTATTTGCGTATAAGGACGAAATGGAAAATAATACAATAGTGCTTTTTAAAAACACATAGGGAAAAGGATTATTTTAAGTTGTTGTTGTTTAGTTGTTTAGTGGTGTCCGCCTCTTTGTGACCCCCTGGACCAGAGCACACCAGGCCCTCCTGTCTTCCACTGCCTCCCGCAGTCTGGTCAAACTCATGCTGGTCGCTTCGAGAACACTGTCCCACCATCTCGTCCTCTGTCGTCCCCTTCTCCTTGTGCCCTCCATCTTTCCCAACATCAGGGTCTTTTCCAGGGAGTCTTCTCTTCTCATGAGGTGGCCAAAGTACTGGTGCCTCAGCTTCAGGATCTGTCCTTCCAGTGAGCACTCAGGGCTGATTTCCTTCAGAATGGAGAGGTCTGATCTTCTTGCAGTCCATGGGACTCTCAAGAGTCTCCTCCAGCACCAGAATTCAAAAGCATCCATTCTTTGGCGATCAGCCTTCTTGATGGTCCAGCTCTCACTTCCATACATCCCGACTGGGAAAACCAGAGCTTGAACTATATGGACCTTTGTTGGGAAGGTGATGTCTCTGCTTTTTAAGATGCTGTCTAGGTTTGCCATCGCCTTTCTCCCAAGAAGCAGGCGTCTTCTAATTTCGTGACTGCTGTCACCATCTGCAGTGATCATGGAGCCCAAGAAAGTAAAATCTCTCACTGCCTCCATTTCTTCCCCTTCTATTTGCCAGGAGGTGATGGGCCCAGTGGCCATGATCTTCGTTTTTTTGATGTTGAGATTCAGACCATATTTTGTGCATGCTTTCCTAGCTTTCTTTTCTGTGAATTCTTGAAAAATCAAGCAACTTCACCTTATCGTGGTTTACATTTATCACTGCTAAACCGTTTAGGCGTTCTTGAGCCGTTGTTGATTGAAAGAAAGACTTAATTTGTTTTAATATATCGAAACTTCTCTCGTCGGAGGCCGCTGTAGCTGGTAATGATACGAAAATGCATAATGCAATTAGAAGATTTGGAAAAACGATTTCCAAATTCGAGTTTTGCTGGCCAGGAGCAGTGGGAGTTGGGACTTGCAACCGTGGATGGAAAGCCCCAGACAGCTAGCCTACACTGGCTGGCAGCAGCGCCCTGCCGTCGGAGGGATTTGCACCTGGGACCCTTCTACATTCCAAGCAGGTGCTCTTACCCAACTGAGCAACGGCCGGCCCTCTTGCCTTCCGATTAAGTTGGCGCTTTGGTTTGGGGGGAAGGAGGATGGCTGTGTGAAAGGCAGTTCGGTGCAATGAGTGTCGGAGGACCCGGGCCTGGGAGAGGTCAGGATTCGAACTCGCCACCCGGTGGCCCTGAAGCCCGCTGGGCGTGACCTTAGGGGCTCCTCTCAGCCCCTTGCAGGGCTGTGGTTGTTGGGGTTAGGTGAGGACCGAGGAGAGAACCACGTAGATTCCCTTTTGAGCTGCTCGGAGAGGGGGGGGAAAGCACATAAATATGCAATAATGAAATATAAGTATTCAAAGACTCGGCTGCCTGTTCAACCTGCTGCAACCTGCATAGAAAATCTGGGCCCCATTTGCTTTCCAGGGAACCCAGGAGTCCTGGCACGTGTGGGTCGTCCCCCGCCCCCCCGGCCCGTTCTTTTCTGAATCCTCATTTGGGGGGCGCCCTTTGTATAGTCACATCCTTGCACATCTGGGACGGATTTAGGCAGGAATGAGTGTGGGCTGATGGGTGGGTGGGGGTTGTTTGGCAGGGGGCGGGCTGCAACGAAGCCGCTCAGCATCGGGGAGAGGGTGTCTGCTATGGGGTGGGGGCTGTGTATGCCGTGCAAAGTCCGTTGCACGGGGAGATTTACGGAAACTTTCCACTGCCGCATCTGCTGTTAGGCCTTGTCGGCGTGTTGCTAGCAGGATTTAAAAACAGCCCTGGCTCCCCCGGAAAAATCCTTTGCTGTAGAGTTGTGTAGGGGCGGAAGGGGAACCCCAAAGGTCATCCAGCCCAACCCCGCACAATGCAGAAAGCGCTGGTGCAGCCTTCGTCTTACAGCTCTACCTCTCTTTCAAATCGGAACCAGTGAAGGTGGTGAAGGTCCTGTGTGAGTGTCTGGAGGCGGTTGGAGGATGGATGGCGGCTAATGGATTGAGGTTGAATCCTGACAAGACAGAAGGACTGTTTTGGGGGGACAGGGGGCAGGTGGGTGTGGGGGACTCCCTGCTCCTGAATGGGGCAACTGTGCCCCCGAAGGACCAGGTGCGCAGCCTGGGAGTCATTTTGGACTCACCGCTGTCCATGGAGACTCAGGTCAATTCTGTGTCCAGGGCAGCTGTCTTCCAGCTCCATCTGGTACGCAGGATGAGACCCTATCTGCCTGCAGAATGTCTAGCCAGAGTGGCGCATGCTCTAGTTATCTCTCGCTTGGACTACTGCAATGCGCTCTATGTGGGGCTCCCGTTGAAGGTGAGCCAGAAACTGCAATTAATCCAGAATGCGGCAGCTGGACTGGTGACTGGGAGTGGCCACCGGGACCACATAACACTGGTCCTGAAAAACCTTCATTGGCTCCCAGGACGTTTCCGAGCACAATTCAAAGTGTTGGTGCTGACCTTGAAAGCCCTAAATGGCCTCAAAGGCCCAGTAGACCTGAAGGAGCGTCTCCACCCCCATCATCCAGCCTGGACACTGAGGTCCAGCTCTGAGGACCTTCTGGCGGTTCCCTCATTGCGAGAGGCAAAGCTACAGGGAACCAGGCAGAGGGCCTTCTCGGTGGTGGCCCCCACCCTGTGGAACGCCCTCCCACCAGATGTCAAAGAGGAAAACAACTACCAAACTTTTAGAAGACATCTGAAGGCAGCCCTGTTCAGGGAAGCTTTTAATGTTTACTAGGTTATTGTATTTTAGCGTTTTGTTGGAAGCCGCCCAGGGTGGCTGGGGAAGCCCAGCCAGATGGGCGGGGTATAAATAATAAACAAACAAATAAATAAATATTATTATTATTATTATTATTATTATTATTATTATTATTACTACAGGTCTACCAAGCAGTCTTTATTTCCCCTCGGAAGCGGGCTTTACTGATCCAGACCCGTTGTGCCCTACCTAGCTCAGTAATGTCTGCTCGGACTGGCAGCAGTGCGTCATTCCCCCCCCCCCCAGCCCGGTCGAAACCCTCCCCTCCCAACCCGCAGACGCCACCAGGGATTGAACTCCCCCCCCCCGGCCCTTCTGCACTCAAGGCAGGCTCTCTTGCCCCTGAGCTGAGGCCAGACCCGCCCTGATCTGGCCACAGTGATCCACACGACGGTCACCTCCAGGCTTGACTACTGTAATTCGCTCTACGCAGGGCTGCCCTTGAAGCTGTCCCAGAAACTCCAGCGGGTGCAGAATGCTGCAGCGAGGCTCCTCACGGGGTCTCTGCCATGGGAGCATATTCACCCAGTGCTTTTCCAGCTGCACTGGCGCCCGGTGGAGTAAAGGGTCAGATTTAAGGGGCTGGTTTTGACCTTTAAAGCCCTTCACGGCCTAGGACCCTCGTACCTACGGGACCACCTCTCCTGGTATGCCCCACAGAGAGCCTCAAGGTCCATATATAGCAACACCCTAGAGGTCCCGGGCCCTAAGGAAGTCAGATTAGCCTCAACCAGAGCCAGGGCCTTTTCAGTACTGGCCCCGGCTTGGTGGAACGCTCTGCCTCATGACACCAGGGCCCTGCAGGATCTGATCTCTTTCCGCAGGGCCTATAAGACAGAGTTGTTCCGCCTGGCCTTTGGCTTGGAGCCAATTTGATTCCCTCCCCCTCTTTCTTTTTTCTTTTTTCCTTTCTCCTCCTGTGATGAGGCTACATTTTAATATTGTAATGTTTCAATATTTTAATGTTGTATTTTAATCTTGTTTTTAAGCTGTATTGATTCAACTTGCTTTTATTATTGCTTGTTAGCCGCCCTGAGCCCGGCCTTGGCTGGGGAGGGCGGGGTATAAATAAAAATTATTATAGTATTATTGTTATAAAACAAACCAGGTTCCTAGTCCTCATGGCCGAGGAGGCTGGTTTCGAAAGGGCCTTCTGCATGCCAAACAGGTGTCCCGCCACCGTCTTATGCCAAATATGCAGGGTGCCTGGAGTGTGGAAACACCCCCAGACACCCATCCTTCGCCTCCGCCCTCCAGCTGCCTCCTAATGATTTTCCACTTGGCCCCCGTCCCACTCCCCTTGGCCCCTGGGGCGTCGCAACTCGGAGGCGCCCTGTAATTACCCAGAGTTCCCTGCTGGCACCCACCCTTATTTGCTTATCTTGTGGGTGGGGGCGAGAAAGTCAGCGATTGCGGGGGGGGGGGCGAGTTAAACAGGAAGGAAGGAGGAAAATCTTCCTTTTGTTTCCAATTTCCTCTGTATCTAGTCTGGTCCATCGAATTGGGATGGGGGGCAAAAGGAGCAGGGGATGCCTGGTTTTTTTGGGTGGGGTTTATTTTTTTGGGGGTGTAATTTGCATCTTCTCGAACTCTGAGCCCTCCAGGAGGGGGGGGCAGACTGGAGAGTTTCTGGCAGGTGGGGAGGAATTGGCTAAGCCGGAGGGGAGGGCGAGGAAGGAAATGGAGATTTTTGGGGGGGGCAGGCGGTGTAATGTCAGGACCTGAGGGCTCCTGGTGGAGACAGAATGGCTCCCAGAGAGGGAAAAAACAAAACCAACTAGCTAGATCCGTAGAGTCGGAAGGGGGACCCCAAAGGTCATCCAGCTGAACCCCCTCTGCAACGCAGGAATCTCAGATTTAAACAATACCAATCACCTTTACATTTAGGATTCTCAGAATCCCTTGACCATCCCTTTTTTATTCAACTTTTCATTCCCCCCCCCCAATTTGTTGTATCTATTATTAACTTTCCCAATATATTTTGCCCTTCACAAGTATTACTCCAGTCCCTTTACTGCTTAAGACGTTCTCTTAAATAGACTATAATTCCCCCCCCCCATTCTTTCGTAAATTTCTTCTTGTCCTGATCTCTGATTCTCACGGTCAGTTTCGCCATTTCGGCATAGACCATTGTCTTCATCAGCCGTTCTCTGGTTGGAACCTTATTTTCTTTCCATCTCTGGGCCAGTAATATTCTTGCTGCAGTCTACATAAATAATCTTTTCTGCTCTTTCGGAATCTCTGTGCCTAAAATACCTAAGCCTCTGTTTTTCCCCACAAATGTTATTTTAAACATTTTTTCCCAACTCGTTACATATCGTTTCCCAGACTGCGTTTGTTACCTTGCACATCCAACACAGAACGTGCCCATCAGAAAATTATTCCAGTCTCCTTTCTCGCAGCTTGAATCTGTTGGTTCAGCAGAAAACCAGCTAATTAAGCAATTTTTTGTTTTTTTTTTAAAAATGCAATTTATTGGTTTTGTGGCATTTTGGCCCTCTCGACAACCCCCCTGCGAGGAAGACCCCCTCTTCGTTTCGGCTGTCTTTCCCCTGTTTGGGAGAACTGGGAACAGGGAAGTGGATTGGCCAAAGGCTGTGTGGCAAGACAGTGGCAAAACAACAACAACCAGGACTCGAACCCGGTGACCCGGAAACTACAATTAATCCAGAATGTGGCAGCTAGACTGGGGACTGGGAGACCACATAACACCGGTCCAGAAAGACCTACATTGGCTCCCAGTACATTTCCGAGCACAATTCAAAGTGTTGGTAAAGGTAAACGGACCCCTGACCATTCGGTCCAGTAGTGAGCGACTCTGGGGTTGCAGCACTCAACTCGGTTTACTGACCGAGGGAGCCGGCGTACAGCTTCCAGGTCATGTGGCCAGCATGACTAAGCCGCTTCTGGCGCACCAGAGCAGCGCACAGAAACGCCGTTTACCTTCCCGCCGGAGCAGTACCTATTTATCTATTTGCACTTTGACATGCTTTCGAACTGCTAGGTTGGCAGGAGCAGGGACTGAGCAACCGGAGCTCACCCCGTCGCGGGGATTCGAACCGCCGACCTTCTGATCAGCAAGTCCTAGGCTCTGTGGTTTAACCACAGCACCTGCTGACCTTTAAAGCCCTAAACGGCCTCAAAGGCCCAGTAGACCTGAAGGAGTGTCTGTCCGGACACTGAGGTCCAGCTCTGAGGGCCTTCAGGCGGTTCCCTCCCTGCGAGAAGCCAAGTTACAGGGAACCAGACAGAAGGCCTTCTCGGTGGTGGCACCCACCCTGTGGAACGCCCTCCCACCAGATGTCAAGGAAATAAACAACTATCTGACTTTTAGAAGACATCTGAAGGCAGCCCTGTTTAGGGAAGCTTTTAATGTTTGACGCATTACTGCATTTTAATATTCTGTTGGAAGCCGCCCAGGGTGGCTGGGGACGCCCAGCCAGATGGGCCGGGTATAAATATTAATTCTTCTTCTTCTTCTTCTTCTTCTTCTTCTTCTTCTTCTTCTTCAAATCCTGCTTTCTGGGTTTCCCATTGCAGTGTCCGGTTGGCCAGGATGCTGGCCTAGCTGGGGCCCTGATCCAGCGAGCTCTTCTTGCATTCGCAAAACCCTTTCCCATCTTGACTCCCGTGGTCCTCTGCTCAAGTCGCGCTTTTGAGACCCCCCTCCCCTTCCAACATGGGGGAGAAAGGGTGGGCGGGGGGCTTGCTCAAACAAAGGGCCCTTTTGTTTTCTCGGGAGACCTTGGCAGAGGCAGAGAGCCCTCTTCAGGTATCCATCCCTTTGCCACCATGAACCAAGAATTTTTTTTGTGAGCAAACACACACACACCCTGGTTTGCATTGAGGGGAGCTGGGGGGGTTGTTAAGAAGGTAAGAAGCTTTAGCCGGATCAGGTCCCTGGACCACCTGCATCCTGCCCTCAAAGTGGCCGACCAGCTGCCCTAAAATCCTCAATCAGGATTCGAACCCAAGACCCGCTCTCCCCTCCTGCGGTTTCCGGCATTCGGTCGCCTTGCTGCCTCCAGTTGTGCAGGACGTAGTATAGCCATCCTGGCTAGTAGTTTGTGGACAGCCCTCTCCTTAATGGTCCTCTTTTTTAAAGTGGCTGCCTCAAGTGGGAGGGAGTTCCGCAGGCTAACTGTGTGCTTCACTTTGCACAACTGAAGCGGGGAGGACTCTCGTGCAGCAGAGTTGCGTCCCCGTGGGGAAAAGGAAAAACCCTCTTCTGAAGCCGCCCGGTTATTCCTGTGGGAGGGAGTTCCGCAGTTGAACGGCACGTCGGAGAAGGACTTTTTAAAATAAAAAATTCCAGAAAGCAGATAAAGGGGGACAGGGAGGCGTCAGATGCAGATGATGTAAGGGGGGGGCACGTGTGTCGGTGAAATGGTGGGAGTTGTCTTCCTAGCCCTGGGCGGTGGCGGCAGCCGCAGAGGCTGTTTGAGGAAATGACGCGAGTCCGGCTTTTTATAAATATGCCGCCACCGAGTGACCACCTTTGACCCTTTGGGAGTCAGCGCCGTTCCCAGAACCTCGTGCAATTGTGCGAGGGGAGAGGGAACGGGAATTGGCTCAGCGGTTTTTTTTTTCCTTTTTGGTCTGTGTGAAAAAACAAGATCAGGGGTTTTGTGGGTGTGGATTTCAGCCCGGATTTCTGGACCACCTGGCTGGCAAGGTGCATAGATAGATAGATAGATAGATAGATAGATAGATAGATAGATTTTTGTTGTTGTTTAGTTGTCTAGTCATGTCCGCCTCTTCCTGACCCCCTGGACCAGAGCACTCCAGGCCCTCCTGTCTTCCACTGCCTCCCGCAGTTTGGTCAAACTCATGCTGGTAGCTTCGAGAACACTGTCCCACCATCTCGTCCTCCGTTGTCCCCTTCTCCTTGTGCCCTCCATCTTTCCCAACATCAGGGTCTTTTCCAGGGAGTCTTCTCTTCTCCTGAGGTGGCCAAAGTCTTGGAGCCTCAGCTTCAGGATCTGTCCTTCCAGTGAGCACTCAGGGCTGATTTCCTTCAGAATGGAGAGGTTTGATCTTCTTGCAGTCCATGGGACTCTCCAGAGTCTCCTCCAGCACCAGAATTCAAAAGCATCCATTCTTCGGCGATCAGCCTTCTTGATGGTCCAGCTCTCACTTCCATACATCACTACTGGGAAAACCAGAGCTTTAACTATATGGACCTTTGTTGGCAAGGTGATATCTCTGCTTTTTAGGATGCTGTCTAGGTTTGTCATTGCTTTTCTCCCAAGAAGCAGGCGTCTTTTAATTTCGTGACTGCTATCACCATCTGCAGTGATCATGGAGCCCAAGAAAGTAAAATCTCTCACTGCCTCCATTTCTTCCCCTTCTATTTGCCAGGAGGTGATGGGCCCAGTGGCCATGATCTTCAATTTTTTGATGTTGAGCTTCAAACCATATTTTGCGCTCTCCTCTTTCACCCTCATTAAAAGGTTCTTTAATTCCTCCTCACTTTCTGCCATCAAGGTTGTGTCATCTGCATAGGTAGATAGATATTATATGAAGCAAATTCTCTTGGGAATTTGCACCCTTTAAAAATGAATTGCACCCAACATCTGCGGCTGTCACTCAGTGAGAAGGTACAATTTATAAAAGGGGACCTTTGGCAGCAACGGCAGCAGAGACGCTCTCTCTTGTTTAAGATGCAATTTTGTTCCCTTCCGAATGCCTGTTTTAAATGCCTATTCCGCGTCTGACCTCCTTTAACAAGGTTTTGTTTTGAAACGGTTTTAAGTGCTGGGGCGATGAGCCTGCTGGCGCGTTTGCAAAGCTAAGCAGGGTCTGGCCCGGTTTAAAATTAGATGGGAGACCGTGTGTTGAGATTGCTCCATTGCAGGGGGGTTGATCTGGATGACCCTCCGGTGTCCCTTCCAGGTCTGCGATTCTAGGAAGGAATAATACTTCGTTGCTGTTGTTAATATTGCTGCGTTCATTGTGCACTCCCATCTTCCTTTGCAATGCCTTGCTTTTGAACACTTTTAAGGTAACGTCTTGCGGCTTCCTCGTGAGGAGGAGACGGGAATGAAGCTCTGATCTGCTCCTCCTTCAGAGGACCCAGGCATCCTGGATTCACAGATTCCATCCCCCCCAAAAATGCCCCATCCTCCTGCTCCCCCCATTTTTTCCAAACTCAACAGGTGGACAGGCAGATTTATAAACCGCGAGGCTTTTAACATGTCTTAAAAGACACAAAGAATAAAGAAAACACAAACCCCTGCAAAGAAAAAAACCTTCCTGACTTGCATTTCCTCAAGCAAGCAGGCGTCTGAATCGATAACATTGGAGATATCTTGCCTCGCGACCTGATTCAAGAGACTCTTTTAAAGCGTTAAATTTCATTAAACGTAAAACAAGACGAACGGCGTACGTATTCCAGCGAAAGGGAGGCAAACTCACAGGTCAGGGATACAGGGTCAGGAAATGAAAGATATAAAGAGAAATGTTAAAAGGGATATTTAGCGGGATAGATAAGAGCCTAAACAGCGGATCTAGAACTCGCGTAATCAAAACCATCGCCGGATGAAATCATATTTTGGATGCAATTTGCCATCTGTGCGGATGCGTTGCTAAATAAACCACAGAAAGTCCGCCAGCACCCGTTATTATGATTATTAATTATTATTATTGGTTAGTAATATGATGTCTGTTGCTTCACCAGCAGGTGCCCCGGGAGGGATGCGGCAGGTTAAAATTCAGAATTAGAAACCGTTAAAAGAAATTGCAGTCTTGGGAATTGGCGTGGGCCTTGAAAAACACACAATTCACTGGTGACCAATGCCTTTGGGGTGAAGATGGGCGACTCCAGCGTTTGCCAAAAGCAAATATATTTTTATATATGTTGGGGCAACTTAGATGGGCAGGGTGCGAATAATAAAATAATCACCCTCATCGTTAATGATTATAATAATTTGCACCTTGAGCAGTGAGATCAGTGACTGATCTGTAACGCCGAACCTCAAAACGTCAACATTTATTGTCCCGGCGATTTGCCCTTTTAACGAGAAACGCAAACTTTCCCGAAGGTTGAGATTTAAGGGATTTAGATGGCTTGTTTTTTACTAAGATAACATTTTGACCCTGAAAGCCTGTTGACCCGTAATCCCCAAATCCGCATTAGGGCAGTGGCTTTATAGGATGTGCGCAAGCTTCCCAGTTACACAGAACTCTTCTTATACATCATTTTTTATTAATTTTAACGTATCGTTTTCAACAATAAGTAAACATACTTATACATCGTATACAAATTTTTGGACTTCCATCAATCTCGTCTGAAAATTTTCCAATCTAATCACTTAATATACATTTCTTATTTTCCCTATTACTTTTAAATCTCATGACTAATATAACTGTTCTTTTCCAGTTTGTAACGTGTCATAGGTTTTTCCTTACAAAACTTCTTGTAGTCCTACTAGCGTAATTTGTTGATTACAATTGCTCTTCAAATAATTCATATACTTCTTCTGTGAATCTCTGGTCCCGCAGGTTTCAAATCCTTCCTCTCATTTTGCCCAATTCTGCGTAGTCCATTAATTTTGTCTGCCATTCTTCCTTTGTCGGAATTTCTTCTTGCTTCCATTTCTGAGCTAACAACACTCTTGCCGCTGTTGTTGCATATAAAATCAATTTACCATCTTGCCTATTAATATCCTGACTGAGTAAAAAAGGCTTCTGGTTTTTTAAAAAATGTATATTTCAACATCTTTTTCATCTCTTTATATATCATTCCCCAGAAGTCCTTTACTTTTTTACATTCCCACCACATATGATAAAATGTTCCTTCTTTTTCTTTACGTTTCCAACATTTGCTATTTGTCTTATACATTTTAGCTAATTTCACAGGTGTCATATAATATAATAATTATAATAATTGATTATTTATACCCTGCCCATCTGGCTGGGTTTCCCCAGCCACTCTAGGCGGCTTTCAACAAAACACTAAAATACAATAACCTATTAAACATTAAAAACTTCCCTAAACAGGGCTGCCTTCAGATGTCTTCTAAAAGTCTGGTAGTTATTTTTCTCTTTGACATCTGGTGGGAGGGTGTTCCACAGGGCGGGTGCCACCACCAAGAAGGCCCTCTGCCTGGTTCCCTGTAACTTGGCTTCTCGCAGGGAGGGAACCGCCAGAAGGCCCTCGGCGCTGGACCTCAGTGTCTGGACTGGACGATGGGGGTGGAGACGCTCCTTCAGGTCTGCTGGGCCTTTGGGGCCGTTTAGGGCTTTCAAGGTCAGCACCAACACTTTGAATTGTGCTTGGAAACGTACTGGGAGCCAATGGAGGTCTTTCAAGACTAGTGTTATGTGGTCTCCCAGTCCCCAGTCTAGCTGCCGCATTCTGGATTAGTTGCAGTTTCCAGGTCACCTTCAAAGGTAGCCCCATGTAGAGTGTGTTGCAGTAGTCCAAGCGGGAGATAACCAGAGCATGCGCCACTCTGGCCAGACAGTCTGCGGGCAGGGAGGGTCTCATCCTGCGCACCAGATGGAGCTGGTAAACAGCTGCCCTGGACACAGAATGGACATGTGCCTCCATGGACAGTGGTGAGTCCAAAATGACTCCCAGGCTGCGCACCTGGTCCTTCGGGGGCACAGTTGCCCCATTCAGGAACGGAGTCCCCCACACCTGCCTGCCTCCTGTCTCCCAAAAACAGTACTTCTGTCTTGCCAGGATTCAACCTCAATCTCTTAGCTGCCATCCATCCTCTAAGTACCTCCAGACACTCACACAGGACCTTCAACGCCTTCACTGGTTCCGATTTAAAAGAGAGGTAGAGCTGGGTGTCATCCGCATATTGATGGACACCCAGCCCAAACCCCCTGATGATCTCTCCCAGCGGCTGCATATAGATGTTAAAAAGCATGGAGGAGAGGACACATATACCATCTATACATCGTTTTCATCATATTCTCCAGTTACACAGAACTCCTCATCAAGAGGTGACAAAGAGTTCTGTGGCGCTCGAAAGCTTGCAAAACGATTTGGTGGCAAATAAACTCAAGTGCTATACAAAGCAGGGCCAGTAAAGGGTGTTGGCTACTAGGGGAGGCGTCCAAGGGCCAGGTGGGGAATGGCATTCGGCCCCCCGGGACTGCAGTTCCTGCATTCCTCCGTAGATCATTAACCTCTTCCAGTTCTCTCTGTCGCAACGTTCTGTGCAAGTCGAATCCTGGCAAAAATAAAATAATGAATGTCAGAATTCTCAGCTTTTCTGTCTCTCTTTCTTTCTTTTTGAATTTGCATTTTATTTATTTGTTAACATTCTTATATTACATCGGTAAACGTTGTCCTATTACATTACAGGACTTACTATAATTTCCAACATGTGTACAAAAATTATATACAAATTTTATATACCTAGAAAGAAAATGAAACAAAAAAAGGAGAAAAAACAAAAACAATTCCCCCCCAAATCATATACACACCAACACACTAGACTTCCTGTCTTTCCTGTTGTATATTCCTTTTTTACAAATGAATGTACTCTTGTTATTGTATATATCTAATACATTCCTATATCAATATGTGCTCATAGTCTTATTTCTCAACTCGTTCTCACTCCAACATCAATCAAATCCTGTCTCTCTCTCTTTTTCAGAGAGTCTTATGAACACCAAGTTGGAGACCGTGGACCTTCGATGGATGACGTATCCTGCGGATGGGCAGGTGAGGCAGCGGGAAGGTGGGATAATAATAATAATAATTATTATTTTTATTTTATTTTATTTATACCCAGCCCTTCCCGGTTCAAAAACTGGGCTCAGGGCGGCTAACAACAAATTTAAAACACTTAATTATAAAAGCAGCATAAAATACAGTATGAAAACATGAATAACAATAACATTCAAAAATCAATAGATAATGAAAGTCCCTGACCTCCCTCGGGTCCACGTTGCCTCATGCCTCCCGTCAGCTCAGAGAGTCGGGGCCAAGGTCTGCTAGGTGGGTGGGAAGAAATAATAGAAATAATCGTAGCCCAAATGTCTGCCGTGCAGGAAACCCTGAGCAAGAAAGTTTTTTATTTTAAATGTGAAACTTCTCAACTTTTGTCAAGGGAGTGAGGGGAAAGCAGGTTGAGAAACCCAGAGACCGTTACCGTATTTTTCGCTCTGTAGGACGCACTTTTTCCCCGCCAAAAAATGAAGGGGAAATGTGTGTGCGTCCTATGGGGCGAATGCAGGGGGGAGGCAGGCGGGAAAAGCCCCCCACAAGCTCCGCGCGGCTCTTGCGGGTTTTTCCTCAGGAGGGAGAAGGGACTGACGCGGCCAGTCAGTCCCTTCTCCCTCCTCGTAGAAAAGCCCGCAGGAGCCGTGCGCTCCTTAAAGGGTGCGCGGCTCCTGTGGGCTTTGGCGGGAGGTGGGCGTATTGCCATAGCCGTGCGCAGCCTCACCAGCCGGAGAGGTTGCGCGGGGCTAAAGAAGCTGGCAGCCAAGAAGCTCGCGCGCCTTTCCGCTGCTCCCTGACCTGCTCTTTGGGGCTGGCGGTGGGCTTCCCCACACCAGCCCCAAAGAGCAGGTTGAAAGGAACCTGAAGCCTCCAGAGCGCAGTGGAAACTCCCGCCGCGCTCCGGAGGCTTCGGGTTGCCTTCACTGAAGCCTGGAGAGCGAGAGGGGTCGTGCACACCGACCCGTCTCGCTCTCCTACAGGCTTCCAAGGTAGCCGCCTGAAGGCGACTGAACGCACCTTGAACGGCACCTTGTTTTAGAGGGGGAGAACAAGAAAAAAATATTCTCCCCCTCTCTGCGCAGCGCCTCCTGCTGCTTCACTGAAGGGGCGCTGGGCAGAGAGGGGGAGAATTTTTCTTGTTCTCCCCCCTCTAAAACAAGGTGCGTCCTATGGTCGGGTGCGTCCTATAGAGCGAAAAATTCTCGTCGTTTGTGGTGTGCGGCAGCAGGTTTAGGAACAGAATTGGAAGCGGCATAAACAGGAGTGCCTCTGGGGGTATACAGAGCGCGTTTGGGACCGGAAGTGGAAGCGGGGTAAACAGGAGTGCCTCTGGGTGTATACAGAGCGCGTTTGGGATCGGAATGGGAAGTGGGGTAAACAGGAGTGCCTCTGGGTGTATACAGAGCGCGTTTGGGATCGGAATGGGAAGTGGGGTGAGCAGGAGTGCCTCTGGGTGTATGCAGAGTGCGTTTGGGACCGGAAGTAGAAGCGGGGTAAACAGGAGTGCCTCTGGGTCTATACAGAGTGCGTTTGGGATCGGAATGGGAAGCGGGGTAAACAGGAGTGCCTCTGGGTGTATGCAGAGTGCGTTTGGGACTGGAAGTGGAAGCGGGGTGAACAGGAGTGCCTCTGGGTGTATACAGAGTGCGTTTGGGACTGGAATTGGAAGCGGGGTGAACAGGAGTGCCTCTGGGCGTATACAGAGTGCGTTTGGGATCGGAAGTGGAAGCGGGGTGAACAGGAGTGCCTCTGGGTGTATACAGAGTGCGTTTGGGACTGGAATTGGAAGCGGGGTGAACAGGAGTGCCTCTGGGTGTATACAGAGCGCGTTTGGGACTGGAATCTGAAGCAGGGTGAACAGGAGTGCCTCTGGGCGTATACAGAGTGCGTTTGGGACCAGAATTGGAAGCGGGGTGAACAGGAGTGCCTCTGGGTGTATACAGAGTGTGTTTGGGACCAGAATTGGAAGCGGGGTGAACAGGAGTGCCTCTGGGTGTATACAGAGTGCGTTTGGGACTGGAATTGGAAGCGGGGTAAACAGGAGTGCCTCTGGGTGTATACAGAGTGCGTTTGGGACTGGAATTGGAAGCGGGGTGAACAGGAGTGCCTCTGGGTGTATACAGAGTGCGTTTGGGACTGGAATTGGAAGCGGGGTGAACAGGAGTGCCTCTGGGTGTATACAGAGTGCGTTTGGGACTGGAATTGGAAGCGGGGTGAACAGGAGTGCCTCTGGGTGTATACAGAGTGCGTTTGGGACTGGAATTGGAAGCGGGGTGAACAGGAGTGCCTCTGGGCGTATACAGAGTGCGTTTGGGACCAGAATTGGAAGCGGGGTGAACAGGAGTGCCTCTGGGTGTATACAGAGTGCGTTTGGGACCAGAATTGGAAGCGGGGTGAACAGGAGTGCCTCTGGGTGTATACAGAGTGCGTTTGGGACTGGAATTGGAAGCGGGGTAAACAGGAGTGCCTCTGGGTGTATACAGAGTGCGTTTGGGACTGGAATTGGAAGCGGGGTGAACAGGAGTGCCTCTGGGTGTATACAGAGCGCGTTTGGGACTGGAATTGGAAGCGGGGTGAACAGGAGTGCCTCTGGGTGTATACAGAGCGCGTTTGGGACTGGAATTGGAAGCGGGGTGAACAGGAGTGCCTCTGGGTGTATACAGAGCGCGTTTGGGACTGGAATCTGAAGCGGGGTGAGCAGGAGTGCCTCTGGGTGTATGCAGAGTGCGTTTGGGACTGGAAGTGGAAGCGGGTGAGCAGGAGTGCCTCTGGGTGTATGCAGAGTGCATTTTCCTCTGGTTCTGAGCGACTGCAGCCCTTCCAGATCTCAAAATCCCCTCTGTAACTTGGAGCAGGGCTTTCAGCGTGGCTCTTGCTGGGTGGATCAGCATTCCTGTTGGGATCTGGCCGGCGCCTGCTATCTGCTCCTTCTGGAAACAATTGGAGACTTTTTTTTATTATTCCAACAAGCTTTCGCAGCTGAACGAATGTTTCTCTGCTGCGTTTTCTGCTGTTTTTAAAAACTCCCCTTCTCTATAAACTGTTGCATGCAATCCTTTTTATTTGCATCTCGTGCGTCGCCTCGAGATCTGTATGTTTGTGGGAGGCGAGGAAATAATAGAACAGCAGAGCTGTAGGGTTGGAAGGGGGCCAGCGGGTCATCTAGACCAACCCCCTGCAATACTAATAATATTTTTTAAAAAAAATTTTTTAAAGATCTGGGTCAGGGCAAAGTGGGACCCATCTAGTCCAGCATCATACTGGCCAAACAGACGCCCGTTATAGGAAGCCCACAAGCAGGACTTGTCAGCCAATGAAGCTGAACATAAAATCCTCTTTTAAAGCCCTCCGAATTGGTTTATTGCAGGGTGTGTTCATTAGGCTTTCAGATCGCTGAACGGTTAAAAGCACAGTTTAAAGATGAAGCCAGATTATTAAAAACAGCAGCTCAAACCTCAGAACAAAAGAAATAACGCTCCAGACGTAGATGGGTCCAGGATTTAACTGTGAGCAGCCCAGGAAACGAGAAGAAAAAGGGAGTTATTTGGCACCCTGAGAAGAGCTTCCCCAACATGGCGCCCTCCAGTAGGTTTGGACTACAACTCCCATGGGCCTTTGCATCGTACAGCTGTGCTGACAGGGGCTGATGGGAAGTGTAGCCATAAATGGCCTTGCTGACAGGGGCTGATGGGAAGTGTGGCCCCAATGGCCATGCTGACAAGGGCTGATGGGAAGTGTGGCCCCAATGGCCGTGCTGACAGGGGCTGATGGGAAGTGTGGCCCCAATGGCCGTGCTGACAGGGGCTGATGGGAAGTGTGGCCCCAATGGCCGTGCTGACAGGGGCTGATGGGAAGTGTGGCCCCAATGGCCGTGCTGACAGGGGCTGATGGGAAGTGTGGCCCCAATGGCCGTGCTGACAGGGGCTGATGGGAAGTGTTGCCATAAATGGCCGTGCTGACAGGGGCTGATGGGAAGTGTGGCCCCAATGGCCGTGCTGACAGGGGCTGATGGGAAGTGTGGCCCCAATGGCCGTGCTGACAGGGGCTGATGGAAAGTGTGGTCTCAATGGCCGTGCTGACAGGGGCTGATGGGAAGTGTGGCCCCAATGGCCATGCTGACAGGGGCTGATGGGAAGTGTGGCCCCAAATGGCCATGCTGACAGGGGCTGATGGGAACTGTTTTCCAAAGTGGCCATGCTGGCAGAGGCTGATGAGAAAGTGTGGCCCCTATGGCCATGGTGACAGGGGCTGATGGGAAGTGTGGCCCCAATTGCCGTGCTGACAGGGGCTGATGGGAAGTGTGGCCCCTATGGCCTTGCTGACAGGGGCTGATGGGAAGTGTAGTCTCAATGGCCGTGCTGATGGGCTGATGGGAAGTGTGGCCCCAATGGCCGTGCTGACAGGGGCTGATGGGAAGTGTGGACCCAATGGCCGTGCTGACAGGGGCTGATGGGAAGTGTAGTCTCAATGGCCGTGCTGACAGGGGCTGATGGGAAGTGTGGCCCCAATGGCCGTGCTGGCAGGGGCTGATGGGAAGTGTGGACCCAATGGCCGTGCTGACAGGGGCTGATGGGAAGTGTAGTCTCAATGGCCGTGCTGACAGGGGCTGATGGGAAGTGTGGACCCAATGGCCGTGCTGACAGGGGCTGATGGGAAGTGTGGACCCAATGGCCGTGCTGGCAGGGGCTGATGGGAAGTGTAGTCTCAATGGCCGTGCTGACAGGGGCTGATGGGAAGTGTGGACCCAATGGCCGTGCTGACAGGGGCTGATGGGAAGTGTGGACCCAATGGCCGTGCTGACAGGGGCTGATGGGAAGTGTGGCCCCAATGGCCGTGCTGACAGGGGCTGATGGGAAGTGTGGTCTCAATGGCCGTGCTGACAGGGGCTGATGGGAAGTGTGGTCTCAATGGCCGTGCTGACAGGGGCTGATGGGAAGTGTGGTCTCAATGGCCGTGCTGACAGGGGCTGATGGGAAGTGTGGCCCCAATGGCCGTGCTGACAGGGGCTGATGGGAAGTGTGGCCCCAATGGCCGTGCTGACAGGAGCTGATGGGAAGTGTGGTCTCAATGGCCGTGCTGACAGGGGCTGATGGGAAGTGTGGTCTCAATGGCCGTGCTGACAGGGGCTGATGGGAAGTGTGGTCTCAATGGCCGTGCTGACAGGGGCTGATGGGAAGTGTGGTCTCAATGGCCGTGCTGACAGGGGCTGATGGGAAGTGTGGTCTCAATGGCCGTGCTGACAGGGGCTGATGGGAAGTGTGGTCTCAATGGCCGTGCTGACAGGGGCTGATGGGAAGTGTGGCCCCAATGGCCGTGCTGACAGGGGCTGATGGGAAGTGTGGCCCCAATGGCCGTGCTGACAGGGGCTGATGGGAAGTGTGGTCTCAATGGCCGTGCTGACAGGGGCTGATGGGAAGTGTGGTCTCAATGGCCGTGCTGACAGGGGCTGATGGGAAGTGTGGACCCAATGGCCGTGCTGGCAGGGGCTGATGGGAACAGTTTTCCAAAATGGCCGTGCTGACGGGGCTAATTGGATCCGTGGCCCAAAACATCGAGAAGGCCACCGGCTTGGGTTGCTCTGAACACCCGACACACTTTCAAAATGTCCTCTCTCTCTCTCTCTCTTTGTGGCAGTGGGAGGAGCTGAGTGGCCTGGACGAGGAGCAGAACAGCGTCCGCACCTTCGAGGTGTGCGGCGTCCGCTCCCCGAACCAGAACAACTGGCTGCGCACCACCTTCGTCCCTCGCTCGGGGGCCACGCACGTCTACGCCGAGCTGCGCTTCACGGTGGTGGAGTGCTTCTCCATCCCGCAGGTCACGCGCTCCTGCAAGGAGACCTTCAACGTCTTCTTCTACGAGGCCGACCGCGACCTGGCCACCGAGTCCTTCCCGCCCTGGATGGAGAACCCCTACGTCAAGGTGGACACGGTGGCGGCCGAGCACCTGACGCGCAAGCGGGCGGGCATGGAGGCCTCCGGGAAGGTCAACGTCAAGACCCTCAAGATCGGACCCCTCTCCAAGGCCGGCTTCTACCTCGCCTTCCAGGACCAGGGAGCTTGCATGGCTCTGCTCTCTGTCCGACTCTTCTACAAGAAGTGTCCCGCCGTCACCGTCAACTTCACCCTCTTCCAGGAGACGGTGCCCCGCGAGCTGGTCATGCCCGTGGCCGGCCGGTGCGTGCCCAACGCCGTCAAGGTCAGCGCCCGGCCGCTCAGCATGTACTGCCGCGAGGACGGGGAGTGGGCCGAACAGACCGTCACCGACTGCACCTGCGCGGCCGGACACGAGCCGTCCGAGGAGAACACCAAGTGCCGAGGTGAGGATGCCCCGCAGAGGAGGAGCGTCGTTATGATTATTACAGTGGTACCTCCAGTTGGGGACGCAGGTGGCGCTGTGGGTTAAACCACAGAGCCTAGGGCTTGCCGATCAGAAGGTTGGCGGTTCGAATCCCCGTGACGGGGTGAGTTCCCGTTGCTCAGTCCCTGCTCCTGCCAACCTAGCAGTTCGAAAGCACACCAGTGCAAGTAGATAAATAGGTACCACTGCGGTGGGAAGGTAAATGGTGTTTCCGTGCGCTGCTCTGGTTCGCCAGAAGCGGCTTAGTCCTGCTGGCCACATGACCCGGAAGCTGTACACCGGCTCCCTCGGCCAATAAAGCGAGATGAGCGCCGCAACCCCAGAGTCGGTCACTACTGGACCTAATGGTCAGGGGAGCCTTTACCTTTACCTCCGGTTGTGGAAGGGATCCGTTCCGGAGCTCCGGCTGGATCCCAAGCTTCCCGCAACCGGAGGTGTCGCTTCTGTGCATGCGCGAACGCCGAAACCCGATACTTCTGTGTTTGCCGCTTTCGTAACCCAAAGTTTACGTTACCCGAGGGTAACGTAAGCCGCGGCAGGACTGTATTTCGTCATTGATCTCAGTTATATACGTCTATCAATAATAATAATAATAATAATAATAATAATAATAATAATAATAATTTATTTATACCCTGCGCATCTGGCTGGGCTTCCCAGCCACTCTGGGCAGTTTCCAATAAAATGTTAAAATACAGTAATGCATCAAACACTAAAAGCTTTTCTAAACAGGGCTGCCTTCAGATGTCTTCTAAAAGTCTGATAGTTGTTGTTCTCTTTGACATCTGGTGGGAGGGCGTTCCACAGGGTGGGGGCCACCACCGAGAAGGCCCTCGGCTATCTATCTACCTACCTACCTACCTACCTACCTACAGGGCACCTCCACACTTGCCCATGTGCTGTGCCTAGAAAGCACAAGTCCTGACAGTTTCACGCTTGACCCACGCTTTCTAAGCATGGGTCCAGTGAGTTTCCCCCTTGACCTCCTCTCCTTTCCAAGGGAAAACCCGCGCTTCGTGATATAGCAGAACAAATGGCAATCTGGGGGAAACGCAGATTCCTGTTTGCTCTGATTGAGCACTAAAGAGCAGTTTTTTCCCCAGGAGGGAAAATGTTATTTATTCAATCTGTATACAGTGGTACGTTGGTTTACAAACTTAATCCATTCCGGATGTCCGTTCTTAAACCAAAACCGTTCTTAAACCGAGGCATGCTTTCCCTAATGACACCTCCCACCGCCGGTGCCCTTCCACCATTCGGATTCCGTTCTTAGACCGAGGCGAAGTTCTCAAACCAAGACACTATTTCCGGTTTTGCAGAGTTTGCAAACCAAATCGTTCTTAAACCGGACAGTTCTTAAACCGAGGTACCACTGTACTGCCCTTCGTCTGCAGATTGCGGGGAATGTCACAACATAAAAACACACAGACGGCAATAAATAAATAAAGGAGGCGAGTAAATGGGAAGCCAGAAAGGTGCAAAGGGGTAGCCAAGACTCTGAGCTCTCGGTGCTGACGCTGTTCAAAGATGATGAAGATTTTATTTATTTTATTTATGCCCTGCCCGTCTTGCTGTGTTGCCCCAGCTCTGTGTGGCTTCCAACACATTATAGGATGGACTCTGGCTCCCATCCAGGACTTGCCATCATGGGATCTTCTGGCACACAACTTTGTGAAGTTAATTATTGATTCTATAACCAAGGACTTCCCTCAAGCCTTTAGGGGGTTTTTTTGTGGGGGGGGGGGGTCTGACCTAAATCTACTGACTGTTGACTTCAAATGGATGAAAAAGACTATTGTGAGACCAAGGGAGAATACTCTTCTCCCTCCAGGCCATGAGTCATAGAATTGTAGAGTTGGAAGGGACCCCGACGGTCATCTAGCCCAACCCGCTGCAACGCAGGAATGTGTAGCTGTCCCATACGGGTATCGAACCTGAAAACTTGGTGTTATCAGTGCCACGCTATAAACATCATTCTCTAAATCTCCCATCGCTGGTTATGAACTGAATTTCGCTCCTGCTTTTCATCGAAGAAGTTCTCAGGTAGTGGTTCTGCCCTCACAACAACAACCCTGAAGGGTAGGCCAGCACGGGTTCGAATCCTCGCTCAGCTGTGAAAGAGGGGATCTTGAGGGGTCAGTCAGGGCCTCTTGGCTTGACCTACTTCACATAATAATAATTTATTATTTGTACCCCACCCATCTGGCTGGGCTTCCCCAGCCACTCTGGACGGCTTCCAACAAAGATTAAAAATACATTAAAATGTCACACCTTAAAAACTTCCCTAAACAGGGCTGCCTTCAAATGTCTTATAAATGTCAGGTAGTTGTTTATCTCTTTGACATTTGATGGGAGGGATTCCCACAGGGCGGGCGCCACTACCAAGAAGGCCCTCTGCCTGGTTCCCTGTAACTTGACTTCTCGCAGGGAGGGGACCGCCAGAAGGCCCTCGGAGCTGGACCTCCGTGTCCGGGCAGAACGATGGGGGTGGAGACGCTCCTCCAGGGATACTGGGCCTTTGGGGCCGTTTAGGGCTTTCAAGGTCAGCACCAACACTTTGAATTGTGCTTGGAAACGTACTGGGAGCCAATGGAGGTCTTTCAAGACTGGTGTTATGTGGTCTCAGTGACCACTCCCAGTCCCCAGTCTAGCTGCTGCATTCTGGATTAGTTGCAGTTTCCGGGTCACCTTCAAAGGTAGCCCCACATAGAGCGCATGGCAGTAGTCCAGGCGGGAGATAACCAGAGCATGCATCACTCTGGCAAGACAGTCTGCGGGCAGTGAGGGTCTCATCCTGCTCACCAGATGGAGCTGGAAGACAGCTGCCCTGGACACAGATTTGACCTGCGCCTCCATGGACGGCAGTGAGTCCAAAATGACTCCCAGGCTGCGCACCTGGTCATTCGGGGGCACAGTTGCCCCATTCAGGACCAGGGAGTCCCCCACACCTGCCCGCCCCCTGTCCCCCCAAAACAGTCCTTCTGTCTTGTCAGGATTCAGCCTCAATTCATTAGCCGCCATCCATCCTCCAGCCTCACAGGGCTGTTGTGAGGATAAAGCAGAGAGCAGGGGGAGAACAAAGTATGCTGCCTAGACCTATTTGGAAGTGAGATACAAATCTGTGGCGCGGCCGCATTGGGAACATTTCTGTGCAGTTCTGGCTGCCTCGCCTCAAAAGGGATATTGTAGAGTTGGAAAAAATACAGAAAAGCGCAGCCCACCATGATCAAGGGGATATGGAGCGACTCAATACAGTGTTTGGGGACTTTTAGCTTGGAGAAAAGGCGAGGAATAATAATAATAATTTATTATTTATACCCCACCCATCTGGCTGGGTCTCCCCAGCCACCCTGGGCGGCTTCCAACAAAGTATTAAAATACAGTGGTCTGTTAAACATTAAAAGCTTCCCTAAACAGGGTTGCCTTCAGATGTCGTCTAAAAGTCAGATAGCTGTTTATTTCCTTGACATCTGAAGGGAGGGCGTTCCACAGGGAGGGCGCCACCACTGAGAAGGCCCTCTGCCTGGGTCCCTGTAACATGGCTTCTCGCAGGGAGGGAACCGCCAGAAGGCCCTCAGAGCTGGACCTCAGTGTCTGGGCTGGACGATGGGGGTGGAGACGCTCCTTCAGATCTACTGGGCCTTTGAGGCCGTTTAGGGCTTTCAAGGTCAGCACCAACACTTTGAAATGTGCTCGGAAGAGGCGGCTTGATGGAAGCTTACGAAAGAACAGTGGGTAGAAGAAAGTTTTTCTTACACTCTCATGACACCATAACTTGTGGGAGCTGAATGCTGGGAGATTCAGGGCAGGTAAAAGAAAAATTCTTCACAGCGCAGATCAGAGTTAAACTGTGGAACTCCCTGCCACAGGAAACCAACTTGGATGGCTTCAAAAGAGGATTGGGCAAAGACATGGAGGAGGCGAGGGCTAGCGATGGCTACTAGCCATGGATGGTTCTGGTCTGCCTCCCAGCGATTCTTCCGAATCCCAGTTGCATGGGGGCTTCCCAGCAGCGCTCTCCTTGCGTTCTTAAGCTACGATATCCTTTTTGAGAAGAAGAAGAAGAGACCAGATCTGCGGGCAGGGTGCCAAAAGGGGCCACCGAAGTTTTAGCATGTGGAAGAGGCTGCCTTCTTGCGAGGAAGAGAGACCGCATTCCAGCATTCCTTGCTTCGTAGAAAACCAGGGCGGCGGATCAGGCACCAGGAAACGTAAACAGTTTGCAGGGAAGGAGCCACGTCTCAGTCAGAGAGGGATGTGTGTCTGTTGGCCGCGATCGCTGTGCTCGCTTTCAGGGACTCAGACAGATTCCCTCCTCTCGGAGTCTTTTGTCTGGCAACCCAGCCGGATGGGCGGGGTATACATAATAAAATTATTATTATTAACATCATCATCACAGCTTCTCCCACACTCTGTCCTTTGACGCCCTAAGGTTCCCCTCTGTGCGATGCTTTGAAAGCACAAGACTTCTGAAAGCATCTGGGAACTGTAGTTTTCCCACTTGTGGAGCTACGGTTCCCAGAAAATCCACAAGCAGGATTTGAACACAAGACCGGCACTCTCCCTTCCAGTGGTTTCCGGCAACTGGCATTCGGACACATTGCTTTCTGTGACTGTAGAAGTTGCAGAGCATAGCTACCCCATATTTTTCGCTCTATAAGACGCACCAGACCACAAGACGCACCTAGTTTTTGGAGGAGGAAAAAAAGAGAGAAAATATTCTGAATCCCAGAAGCCAGGACAGCAAGAGGGGTCGCTGCGCAGCGAAAGCAGCAATCCCTCTTGCTGTTCTGGCTTCTGGGGTAGCTGCGCAGCCTGCATTCGCTCCATAAGACGCACACACATTTCCCCTTACTTTTTAGGAGGGAAAAAGTGAGTCTTACAGAGCAAAAAATACGGTATATTGACAAGTAGCCATCATAGCCCTCTCCTCCTCCATGAATTTGCCTGATCCTCTTTTAAGGCCGTCCAGGTCCATGGCCACTCCTGCCTACAGTGGCAGGGAGTTCCACAGTCCTGAATCTCCCAACATCCAGCTTCCTCGGATACCCAGGACTTCTAGCATTGTGAACGTTAGAGGAAAAAAACTTTCTCTAGCCACTTCCATGCCCCGTTTTGCAAATTTCCGCCCTGCTGCCTCTCCCCTTCCCTTTTCTCTGAACCCAAAAGCCCCCAAACGCTGCAACCTGGCGTCGCCCCGGCCCCTCGATCGATTCGATGGCCCTTATCCGAAACTTCCCCAGCTCTTTCCGCATCCTTTTTCAGGCGAGGCGACCAGAACGGTGCAGGAAAACATGCGCCAAAGAATTGTGCAAAAGCATTGCAGTTTTATTTTTGATCCTTTCCCCAGCGGTCCCTGGCGCGGTTCGAAAGCAGCGAAGGGGTCTGGGAAAAGGGGTCTTTCCCCAAAGACCCCTTGGCCAGCCTCCTTGCTCTCCCAGGAAGCCCACCACTGTTTCAAGGGACCCCCTCTCCTGTCCCCAGCCTTGCAGTTGCTTTCTCTCTCGCCCTCGTTCTCTCTCCTCTGGGTCAGGAAGAACGGGTCTTTGAACTCCGGGGCGGCTGGACGGGGGCTTGCAAGCCCCCAGGAATTCCAAATATCTGTGGGGTCAAGGGTAACTAACTCCGGCAGGCGGCTGGAGTGGGGTGGGGAGGGAGACAGTCCTCAACAAGGCCTCTGGGAGTGGGGCGGACTTAGGGGGCAGCCGACAAGAAAGCTGCTGGGACTGTTTCAGCCATTGTTTACCGCTGCCTTCATTGTGAAACATCGTTTTTTTCTTCTGCGGAGGGGGGGAAAAGTGCGAAAGTCTCCTATCTTCCAGGGATAGCAAGGGTTATCCTCTACATTTGTTTAGTGAGGAGTCGATAACATTCCTGCTGTTCGGAATACACTTTTGCCGGGTTTAGCTAGTGTCCGTCCTGGGCAGATGCCTTTAGTGGCTTTTAACTTGCTTGTTTATTCCATTTCATTAATCAATCATTTCCTTTTTTAAAAAAAATTATTAGATTTTCCACAATGATAACACAAACCACAAAGCAGAATGATACACAAAAACAGGAAAAAGAAAGGGGGGGGGGGAGGGAACAATAAACAGATAAACAATAACAAACTTAATTCTTCACAAATTCAACTTTTAAACATCTTGATTGACTTCCTCAAGTCCCTCCCTTCTGAGTTTCCTTGTAATTAAAAGTAACAGCTTTCCAATATCATTATTAAACTCAAACAATTTCCAATTATAGTCCATCTTATTCACTTTTCTTAACATTCTAAATCCCATTTATTTAATTGTAACTTAGTTTAATCCTAGGCCTATTTGTTTCTTTCAAGTAATTTCTAATTTTTTACATTACAATATTTATTCAAATAGTCCTTAAATTTCCACCGTTAATCAATCATTTCCCGTGGCGCATCTCTTTGGGCTTTGGCTGTCCTTTCCAAGTGCGTAAAAGGATCCTGCAGGATCGGGCCCATGTTCTTTAGTTGTGTCTGCCTCTTCGTGGCCCCCTGGACCAGAGCACGCCAGGCACTCCTGTCTTCCACTGCCTCCCGCAGTTTGGTCAAACTCATGCTGGTAGCTTCGAGAACACTGTCCCACCATCTCGTCCTCCGTCGTCCCCTTCTCCTTGTGCCCTCCATCTTTCCCAACATCAGGGTCTTTTCCAGGGAGTCTTCTCTTCTCATGAGGTGGCCAAAGTCTTGGAGCCTCCGCTTCAGGATCTGTCCTTCCAGTGAGCACTCAGGGCTGATTTCCTTCCGAATGGAGAGATTTGATCTTCTTGCAGTCCATGGGACTCTCAAGAGTCTCCTCCAGCACCAGAATTCAAAAGCATCCATTCTTCGGCCATCAGCCTTCTTGATGGTCCAGCTCTCACTTCCATACATCACTACTGGGAAAACCAGAGCTTTAACTTTGTCTTAATCCAGGCATAGGCAAACTCGGCCCTCCAGATGTTTTTGGGACTACAACTCCCATCATCCCTAGCTAACAGAAGCAGTGGTCAGGGATGATGGGAGTTGTAGTCCCAAAACATCTGGAGGGCCGAGTTTGCCTATGCCTGGTCTAGACCTCTTTTGGCAGCTAAGACAGGCTGGCAAGGCATTAAAAGCCCTTCGCAGTCTGCCCAGGTTATGGGACTGGATCCGCTCCTCAACCCTTATTACGATCATCAGAAAGAGAAAAGTCTTATCCCAAGCCACCCCATGGAAGCGACACATTATTAGCTCTGGTTTGGGGCGTTGGGAGCCCACAGGGCACCAGGTTGGGGAAGACTGGCTGAATCGAACTGCCATATGGAAGGGCAGTCTATCTGAACATCTGCTGGAACCTAGCAAGAGCCTGCCTTTCACAGTGGCCAACCAGAGTTATATAGAGATTTTTGTTGTTTAGTCGTTTAGTCGTGTCCAACTCTTCGTAACCCCCTGGACCAGAGCACGCCAGGCACTCCTGTCTTCCACTGCCTCCCGCAGTTTGGTCACACTCATGCTGGCACCTTCGAGAACACTGTCCCACCATCTCCTCCTCCGTCGTCCCCTTCTCCTTGTGCCCTCCATCTTTCCCAACATCAGGGTCTTTTCCAGGGAGTCTTCTCTTCTCAGGAGGTGGCCAAAGTCTTGGAGCCTCAGCTTCAGGATCTGTCCTTCCAGTGAGCACTCAGGGCTGATTTCCTTCAGAATGGAGAGGTTTGATCTTCTTGCAGTCCATGGGACTCTCAAGTGTCTCCTCCAGCACCAGAATTCAAAAGCATCCATTCTTCGGCGATCAGCCTTCTTGATGGTCCAGCTCTCACTTCCATACATTTCCTTTCAGAATGGACATGTTCTTTAAGAACTTGCCATAGTTTGCTGTGGTCGACACAGTCAAAGGCTTTTGCATAGTCAATGAAGCAGAAGTAGATGTCTTCCTGGTACTCTCTAGCTTTCTCCATAATCCAGCGCATGTTTGCAATTTGGTCTCTGGTTCCTCTGCCCCTTCGAAATCCAGCTTGCACTTCTGGGAGTTCTCGGTCCACATACTGCTTGAGCCTGCCTTGTAGAATCTTAAGCATAACCTTGCTAGCGTGTGAAATGAGTGCAATTGTGCGGTAGTTGGAGCATTCTTTGGCACTGCCCTTCTTTGGGATTGGGATGTAGACTGATCTTCTCCAATCCTCTGGCCACTGCTGAGTTTTCCAAACCTGCTGGCATATTGAGTGTAGCACCTTAACAGCATCATCGTTTAACATTTTAAATAGTTCAGCTGGAATACCATCGCTTCCACTGGCCTTGTTATTTGCAGTTCTTTCTAAGGCCCATTTGACTTCACTCTCCAGGATGTCTGGCTCAAGGTCAGCAACCACACTACCTGGGGTGTACGAGACATCCATATCTTTCTGGTATAATTCCTCTGTGTATCCATAGCCCTCCCTGTATTCGCCCAGTCCTCTTTGAAAGCCGTCCAAGTCGTTGGCGACCCCGGCCTCCTGTAGCAGGGAGTTCCAAAGTGTAATTGTGCAATGTTACAAAAAACGACTTCCTTTTATCTGTCCTCACTGAAATCTCTATGGGGCCATCTAACCCCAAACTCTGCCCTCCAGCTGTTTTGGGACTACAATTCCCATCATCCCTGACCACTGGTCCTGTTAGCTAGGGATAATGGGAGTTGTAGTCCCCAAAACATCTGGAGGGCAGAGTTTGGGGGTGCCTGATCTAACCCAGGCGTAGGCAACCTAAGGCCCGGGGGCCGGATCCAGCCCAATCGCCTTCTCAGTCCAGCTGATGGTCCGGGAATCAGCGTGTTTTTACATGAGTCGAATGCATGCTTTTATTTAAAATGCATCTCTGGGTTATTTGTGGGGCATAGGAATTCGTTCATTTCCCCCCCCCAAAAAAAATATAGTCCGGCCCCCCACAAGGTCTGAGGGACAGCGGACTGGCCCCCTGCTGAAAAAGTTTGCTGGCCCCTGATCTAACCCCCTGCAGCAAAGCAAGAATCCCTGACAGACAGCCACTTCCTTTTAAAAACTCCAATGGTTATAGAGGGTTGAAAGGGACCCCCAGAGGTCATCCAGCCCAACCCCATGCAATGTAGGAATCGTAGCTAAAGAATCCCTGACAGACAGCCGTCCGACCTCTGTTTAAAAGCTTCCAATGAAGGCGATCCCACCGCCACCCTCTTAAGGTTATAGAATTCTAGGGTTGACAGGGCCCCTCAGAGATCATCCAGCCCAACCCGCTGCAGCAGTGCGGGGATCGCAGCGGAAGAATCCCGGATCGCAGCGGCCATCCGACCAGCAAGGATCCTTCTCACGTCCTCTTGTCTCTCCCTCTCGCCCCGCAGCCTGCCCGGCAGGGATGTTCAAGCCCTCTCAGGGCGAGGGCTTTTGCCAGAGCTGCCCGGCCTTCAGCCAATCAAACGCCCCGGGATCCAGCGGATGCCCTTGCCGCAACGGATTCTACCGGACGGAGAAGGACCCCGTGACGAAGCCGTGTGCTAGTAAGTGATGTCAAAGGCGGTGGCGGGGGAGAGCGGTTCGGCGGGAGCCGGGTTCCGGGGGGCTAGTATTTGACCTATGGAGCTTTCGGTGACTCAGGACCCCCAGCACCTCACGGGCTGGCTCCCCCTACGTGAACCAACCTGGATGCTGTGATCTTTGTGTGCTTCCCCCATGGGAGGTCTGGAGGGTGGCAGCACGAGGACGGGGCCTTTTCGGTGGTGGCCCCTGCTTTTGCGCTGCTCTCCCCAGGAATGATGCCCTGGCACCATCTTTAGGCGCCAGGCGGAAGTTCTTTTTCCAGCTGGACTTTGAGTGATCTGTGAGTAGGATGTCTTTATCCTGCCTTTCAAAAATAGGATTTCTCAGCATGCGCCATATACTCGCACTCGACCGCTTCGTTCTGCAGAACTGGCGCTGCTAAAGGTGTGGCCGACTGCCTGTCCTGCATCTGGAAGAAATTGATATTTTAGTGTGGAACTCTTTTTGGCGCCTGCTAAAAGCAGCCATGTAGAATGGCACTGGATGTTTCGTCTGTAGTTTATTGCTGTTTCTCATCTTTCAAACGGTTTTAGGAGTTCCTTTTCCGTATAACTTATCGTTTTACTGTCTCTCGGGCTTTAAAACAGAAAACCAAACAAGTGGTATTGAAATTTTGGGTGTTTTCCTCTTTCCTTTTGGTCCTAACGTTGGTTTTAATGTGCTTTGCTTCTTTGTTGAAAGTTACTTTTTGGGGGGAAAGGGGGAAAAAAGCAAATGAGCTTAATAAAAAATAAAACAATCGAAAGCAGCTGGAGGGCAGCAGGTTGATAGGAGAGTTGGATGGGATCCCCAAAGGTCATCCAGACGAACCCCCTGCGATGCAGGAATCTCAGTTAGACCATCCCTGGCAGATGGACACCTGACCTCTGTTTGAAAACCTCCAAGGAAGGGAGACCATTCCGCTGCAAAACAGCTCTCACCGTCAGAAAGGGACACCCAGGGGTCATCTAGCCCAACCCGCCTGCAACGCAGAGGGTTCAAGTTTGCTTTGTTTGGAGCAGGGCTGCCATGGGGGTAGGTCGGGGTCCCCCCATCCTGACCGTTGCCTCTTTCCCTCCCTCCCTTCCCCGCAGAAGGCCCGTCCAAGCCCCGCAGCCCCGAGGCCAAGATCAACGGCTCGGTGGCCGTCCTGAAGTGGAGCGAGCCCCTCGAGAACGGCGGCCGCGACGACGTGGCCTACCACGTCACCTGCTCCGAGTGCCCCGAGAAGCAGCCGTGCCGGCCCTGCTCCCGCCTGGCTTACGCCCCCCGGTCCAGGGGGCTGTGGGAGCGGTCGGTCACCGTGGAGGGGCTACAGCCCTACATCAACTACCTCTTCCGGATCCAAGCCGTCAACGGCGTCTCCGAGATGAGCCACAACCCGCCGGCCTCGGAGTCCATCAACGTGACCACCAACAAGGACGGTCAGTCACTCTCGCAGCCGGAACGGCGCAGGAATGCTTTATTATTTATACCCCACCCATCTGGCAGGGTTTCCCCAGCCACTCTGGGCGGCTTCCAACAAAGATTAAAAATACATTAAAATGTCACCCAATAAAAACTTCCCTAAACAGGGCTGCCTTCAGATGTCTTCCAAAAGTCAGATAGTTGTTTATTTCCTTGACATCTGATGGGAGGGCGCCACCACCAAGGCGGCCCTGTGCCTGGTTCCCTGTAACCTCACTTCTCGCAGGGAAGGAACTGCCAGAAGGCCCTTGGAGCTGGACCTCAGTGTCCAGGCTGGACGATGGGGGTGGAGACCCTCCTTCAGGTCTACTGGGCCTTTGAGGCCGTTTAGGGCTTTCAAGGTCAGCACCAATACAGTGGTACCTCTGGTTAAGTACTTAATTCGTTCCGGAGGTCCATTCTTAACCTGAAACTGTTCTTAACCTGAAACACCACTTTAGCTAATGGGGCCTTCCGCTGCCGCTGCGCCGCCGGAGCCCAATTTCTGTTCTTATCCTGAAGCAAAGTTCTTAATCTGAAGCACTATTTCTGGGTTAGCGGAGTCTGTAACCTGAAGCCTATGTAACCCGAGGTACCACTGTACTTTGAATTGTGCTTGGAAACGTCCTGGGAGCCAATGTAGATCTCTCAGGACCGGTTTTATATGGTCTCGGCAGCCGCTCCCAGTCCCCGGTCTAGCAGCCGCATTCTGGATTAGTTATAGTTTCCGCGTCACCTTCAAAGGCAGCCCCACGTAGACCGCATGACAGTAGTCCAAGCAGGAGATAACCAGAGCATGCTCCACTTTGGCCAGACAGTCCGTGGGCAGGGAGGGTCTCATCCTGCGTACCAGATGGAGCTGGTAGACAGCTGCCCTGGACACAGAACTGACCTGCGCCTCCATGGACAGCTGTGAGTCCAGAATGACTCCCAGGCTGCGCATCTGGTCCTTCAGGGGCACTGTCGCCCCATTCAGGACCAGGGAGTCCTCCACACCTGCCCGCCTCCCGTACTTCTGTCTTGTCAGGATTCAACCTCAATCTGTTAGCCGCCATCCATCCTCCAACCGCCTCCAGACACTCACACAGGACCTTCACCGCCTTCGCTGGTTCCGATTTGAAAGAAAGATAGAGCTGGGTATCATCTGCATATTGATGGACACCCAGCCCAAACCCCCTGATGATCTCTCCCAGCGGCTGCATGTAGATGTTGAAAAGCATGGGGGAGAGGACAGAACCGCGAGGCACCCCACAAGTGAGAGCCCAGGGGTCTGAACACTCATCCCCCCCCACCACTTTCTGGACACGGCCCAAGAGGAAGGAGCGGAACCACTGTATGACAGTGCCCCCAGCTCCCAGCCCCTCAAGACGGTCCAGAAGGATGTTGTGGTCGATGGTGTCAAAGGCTTCTGTTGCTGGACCCAAGACGGATGGGAGCTGTAGCTTTGGGTTCCAGCGCTACGTGCGAGAGAGACCGCAGGAAGCCTCCTAGGGGCTGCCTCATCGCCCGTGGCTCACGCGGCCCCCTATTTTCTCTCCCCACAGTCCCCCAGCCCGTCTCCGAAATCCAGCAAACATCTGCCAGCTCCAGCGCCGTCACTTTGACCTGGCCTCCCGTCCAGCCTCCCACCGGGAGCATCCTGGACTACGAAGTCAAGTATTATGAGAAGGTGAGCAGAAGAGGGGGGAGAGACGTCGGAAGGGACCTCCAGGGGCCATCCAGCCCAACCCCCTGCGGCGGGGGTGGTGTGTTGGAAGAGGAGCAGTTTTCCAGCGCCCTTTCACCACCCCTTTTCCCTCCCATGCAGAGCGGTGGGGGCACCATGTTTGTGAAGACGTCGGAGAACCAGGTGACGCTGAGCGGCTTGCGGCGAGGGGCGATGTACGGGGTTCAAGTCCGTGCCCGCTCGGAGGCCGGGTACGGAACGTTTGGGCCCGAGAAGGCCTTCCAGACCCAGGGAATGGGTGAGTAAGAGCTCTTAATATTAGCCTATGTTTCTTTCCCATTTGGATAAATCAATACTTCTTTCTTTTCTTTTTCATCTTTTTAACTTTTTTCTTACTCTTATATTGTGATGTTTTTTCTTCTGTATTGAATTTTTCTGTACTTACCTTCGTTGTAAATGATCCTTTACGTCTGTATTTTAAACCAATAAAGATTTTAAAAAGGTAAAGGTAAAGAGACCCCTGACCATTAGGTCCAGTCGTGACCGACTCGGGGGTTGCGGCGCTCATCTCGCTTTATTGGCCGTGGGAGCCGGTGTACAGCTTCCGGGTCATGTGGCCAGCATGACTAAGCCGCTTCTGGCAAACCAGAGCAGTGCACGGAAACGCCGTTTACCTTCCCGCCGGTGCGGTACCTACGGTATTTATCTACTTGCACTTTGATGTGCTTTCGAACTGCTACGTTGGCAGGAGCAGGGACCGAGCAACGGGAGCTCACCCCGTCGCAGGGATTCGAACCACCGACCTTCTGATCGGCAAGTCCTAGGCTCTGTGGTTTAATCCACAGCACCACCTGCGTCCCTTAATAAAGATTTACCATGGAAGGGAAAAAAAGGATAAATCAAGCACATGGTGGGGTGCATATCTGACTGGGGGCTGGTGGGAATTTCTGTCCAAAATGGCTGTGGGATGGTTGGAGCGGATCGGAACGGTACTCCAATATTCCTTACGTAACAGCAGGCAGACCAGTCATGTCCCCAGGCCCAGTTTAAAAGGCCACGTGGCTCACTCTGCCAAAGTCCTGGCTCTAGAGAAGAGTTTCTGCCTGGCGCCTAAAGATATGGGATAATGTAAAAGCGTTTGGCGAAGGTGTCAGGCGAGCCTCCCCAGGGAGAGCATCTCACAGAGGGAACGACGGTAGACATAAAACATAAAAAACCATACAGTCAAATCCTTATTGTTATTTAGTCGTTTAGTCGTGTCCGCCTCTTCGTGACCCCCTGGACCAGAGCACACCAGGCACTCCTGTCTTCCACTGCCTCCTGCAGTTTGGTCAAACTCATGCTGGTAGCTTCGAGAACACTGTCCCACCATCTCGTCCTCCGTCATCCCCTTATCCTTCTGCCCTCCATCTTTCCCAACATCAGGGTCTTTTCCAGGGAGTCTTCTCTTCTCATGAGGTGGCCAAAGTCTTGGAGCCTCAGCTGCAGGATCTGTCCTTCCAGTGAGCACTCAGGGCTGATTTCCTTCAGAATGGAGAGGTTTGATCTTCTTGCAGTCCATGGGACTCTCAAGAGTCTCCTCCAGCACCAGAATTCAAAAGCATCCATTCTTCGGCCATCAGCCTTCTTGATGGTCCAGCTCTCACTTCCATACATCACTACTGGGAAAACCAGAGCTTTAAATCAAATCAAATTTAAGTCAAATCATAAGGAGCTGGAAAACAGAAGAATTAAATGATGTCAAAAGGCATCAAAATGGTTTCTCATGTTGCATTTTAATGATGTAACGTGCGCTGGGTGCTCAGTAAATCATCATAATTCTGATAAATTTCTCTCTGCTCTTCCAACCCCGTAGAGTCGGGAAGCAGCACAGAGAAGCTGGCCCTGATTGTGGGAACAGCAGCGTTGGGGTCGCTCCTGGTCCTGGCCGTGATCATTGTGGCCATCGTCTGCTTCCGGTAAGGTGCCGCGTCCCAGAGCTGGCCGAGGGGATGTGATTAACCGGAGGTTGTGGGAGGGGCTAAATGGACAGTGGGAGGAGCCAGCTGGAGGGCTGATGGGAGCCGTACTCCAAAATTACTGTGCTGGGCAGGGAGGATGGGAGCTGCAGTCAGGCTCTGGAGGGGCAGAGCGCAAAGGAAATTCAGACAGTGATTGACGCCTCCCTTTGGAACGCGGTTGTGGGGGAGGAGCTAAAGGGAGGGATAGTGGGCGGAGCCACCGAGTTGGCCTTGACGCCATCTTGTTTCTTCCCTTGGGCAGCCGCCAGGGGTCGTCCAGGTCACGGGAGCAAGAATACTCCGACAAGCCTGGGCAGTACCTGATTGGACACGGTGAGTGAGCAGAGGCGGGCACTGTGGTGATGTCGGTGGGAGGAGCCTGGGTGGTGGGAGGAGCTAAGGCAGAAAGTCCCGCAAGGGGTGGCATGTTTGAGTTAGTCCTTTGCCAGCTCCGAAAGCGAAAATTCCTGACATGCCCTGGTTTTCGGATGTAAAAATGGCATCGGGGGGGGGGGAGTTTTGCTGAATTAGCAAAATGTTGGGAAACTCGGATGGATGGCAACGCGATGGGAAAAGCGGCAGAAACAACTCCCAAATCTAAAAATCACTTTTAAAAAGGTCAACAATTTGGGTTTGTCCCCCCCAAAAAATGCTCAATGACTCTGTGGACGTCAGGAAATATGGCAAACCTACGAAAGGGGTATTTTTTTAAAGCCCTATACGGCCTAGGACCCTTATATCCACGGGACCGCCTCTCCTGGTATGTCCCACGGAGGACCAGGGTTTTCAAACAAAAACATCTTGGAGGTCCCGGGCCACAGGGAGGTTAGGCTGGCCTCAACCAGAGCCAGGGCCTTTTCGGCCGTGGCCCCGATCTGGTGGAACGCTCTGTCCCAAGAGACTAGGGCCCTGCGGGACTTGACATCTTTCCGCAAGACAGAGCTGTTCCACCAGGCCTCTGGCCAGGGCACAGCCAGACCCCCTCCTTCGGTAATCCTCATAGAACTCTAGCCCAGTGGTTGCCATCAATTTGATTCAGAATTGATTTTAGAATGAATTGATTTTAGAATGCTGTGTTAATTTTATTGTTGTTAGCCGCTCTGAGCCCGGCTTTGGCTGGGGAGGGCAGGATGTAAATAAATTATTATTATCATTATTATCATTATTATTATGTTTATTATGTTTATGGTTCCTCCCCTCTCCAGGCACCAAAGTCTACATCGACCCTTTCACCTACGAAGACCCAAATGAGGCTGTGCGCGAGTTTGCCAAAGAGATCGACGTCTCGTACGTCAAAATCGAGGAGGTCATTGGCGCAGGTAAGGACCGACACCTTAGGTTGCAGTGGGTTGGGCTGGATGACCTTTGGGTGTCCCGACCCTTCTATGATTCTAAGTCACAGGCGATCGTAGTTTTGACCTTCACCTGCCTGAGTCTGGCTCCTGCATCGGGGCCAGGTTTCCTCCCCGCTTCCCCGCGAAAGCCCGGCGGGGGATCCCCGCCTGAACGGACCCCGATCTCCCTGCTCCCTCCCCTGAGTCTCTCTTCCCGCAGGCGAGTTTGGGGAGGTTTGCCGCGGTCTCCTGAAAGTGCCCGGGAAGAAGGAAATCTACGTGGCCATCAAGACCCTGAAAGGCGGCTACACCGAGAAGCAGCGGCGGGAGTTCCTCAGCGAGGCCAGCATCATGGGGCAGTTTGAGCACCCAAACATCATCCGCCTGGACGGGGTCATCACAAACAGTGTCCCCGTCATGATCGTCACCGAGTTCATGGAGAACGGAGCCCTCGACTCCTTCCTCCGGGTAAGGACGGAGGCCGGAGCCAAGAGAGGGATGGGGGGTGCAGGCCAGAGGGGGTAGGGGTCCCCTGATACTTGTAATAAGAAAAGCTTGGGAGGCTTTTGCCCAACCTCACCTTAATAATAATAATAATAATTTATTATGTATACCCCGCCCATCTGGCTGAGTCTCCCCAGCCACTCTGGGCGGCTCCCAATCAAGTGTTAAAAACAATACAGCATCAAATATTAAAAACTTCCCTGAACAGGGCTGCCTTCAGATGTCTTTTAAAGATAGGATAGCTGCTTATTTCCTTCACATCTGAAGGGAGGGCGTTCCACAGGGCGGGCGCCACCACTGAGAAGGCCCTCTGCCTGGTTCCCTGCAATCTCACTTCTCGCAATGAGGGAACTGCCAGAAGGCCCTCGGCCTTAACACCTGAAGACAGCCCTGTTTAAAGGTAAAGTTAAAGGGATCCCTGACCATTAGGTCCAGTCGTGGCCGACTCTGGGGTTGCGGCGCTCATCTCGCTTTATTGGCCGAGGGAGCCGGCGTACAGCTTCTGGGTCATGTGGCCAGCATGACTAAGCCGCTTCTGGCGAACCAGAGCAGCGCACGGAAACGCCGTTTACCTTCCCGCCAGAGCGGTACCTATTTATCTACTTGCACTGGTGTGCTTTCAAATTGCTAGGTTGGCAGGAGCAGGGACCGAGCAACGGGAGCTAACCCCGTCGCGGGGATTCGAACCACCGACCTTCTGATCGGCAAGTCCTAGGCTCTGTGGTTTAACCCACAGCGCCACCCACGTCCCAGCCCTGTTTAGGGAAGCTTTTAATGTTTGATGCATTACGGTATTTTAATATTTTGTTGGAAGCCGCCCAGAGTGGCTGGGAAAGCCCAGCCAGATGAGCGGGGTATAAATAATAAATTATTATTATTATTATTATTATTATTATTATTATTACTGTAATCTCAATGGAGGCTTCTTCACCCGAATTCCCCAATTTGTCACTTCTTTTGGCTGCATCGACTCCGAGCAACTGACAATATCTTTACGAAACACATGCAGACATGGGAAGCATACATGAACACACGTAGACAAGGACAGCATATATAATATATATAATTATTTTTGCTTCATACGCAGCTTGATGTTTTGGCGGGTGGGTTGTCGAAAACATCTGGGGAGGGCCTTGAGTCGACGAAGGGTTAAGTTTCCACTGGGCGGGCTGGCTCCCCTAACGCGGCCTTTCTCAATCTGGAGGGGGTCCCCAGATGTCGGGACTACAACTCCCATCATCCACTGGCCGCGCATGCTAGGGATGATGGGCGTTGTAGTCCACCAACATCCCACGGCTGAGAAAGGCTGCCTGTAACTGTTCCTAAGGCTCCTTCCCTGTCTTGCTTTTCCGCAGCTGAACGACGGGCAGTTCACCCCCATCCAGCTGGTGGGGATGTTGCGGGGGATCGCGTCCGGCATGCGCTACCTCTCTGACATGAGCTACGTCCACCGGGATTTAGCCGCCCGCAACATCCTGGTCAACAGCAACTTGGTCTGCAAAGTCTCCGATTTCGGCCTGTCTCGCTTTCTCGAAGAGAATTCGTCCGACCCCACCTACACTAGTTCGCTGGTACGGAAAATTGGTTTTGTGTTTTCCCCACTCTCGATACTATTCTATTCTATTCTGTTCTGTTCTGTTCTGTTCCTTATTTGTTTCATAAAATGTGCATACCGCTTCATTGCAGAAGGAAACCTCAAAGCGGTTTACCAAAAAAGGACAAAACTATTGCTAAAAGATGTACAACCATCATTTAAAACATGCAGAAAGTTAAATGTCAGCAGAGTTGACGTAAACACAAGCAGTAGGAAATAACTTAAAGGGAGTAAGAAGGTTAGATTGGTGAATAGGTTTGAATTGGTTACGTGGTAAGACTGCGATATAAAATAAGGAACCGCCGGGGGGGGGTCAAAGAAAAAGCAGGTTGAATTTGTTTAGATTCAATTTTTGTTGTTGAAATATTGTAAAATGCAAAAATGGGAACTTTTTTTTTTAAAAGAAAAATGCAGAAAGTTAACACCGCAGTAGAACAGAGCAAACCAAATTTAAACACAGGCTTTCTGAACTTCTGGGTAAAAAGGTAAAGAGACCCCTGACCATTAGGTCCAGTCGTGGCCGACTCTAGAGTTGCGGCGCTCATCTCGCTTTACTGGCCGAGGGAGCCGGCGTACAGCTTCCGGGTCATGTGGCCAGCAGGACTAAGCCGCTTCTGGCGAACCAGAGCAGCGCACGGAAACGCAGTTCACCTTCCCGCCGGAGCGGTACCTATTTATCTACTTGCACTGGTGTGCTTTCGAACTGCTAGGTGGGCAGGAGCAGGGACCGAGCAACGGGAGCTCACCCCGTCGCTGGGATTCGAACCGCCGACCTTCTGATCGGCAAGTCCCAGGCTCTGTGGTTTAACCCACAGCACCACCCGCGTCCCTAGGGCTGCCTAAATGAGAATGCCTTCGGCAGGCGTCAGAAACAAAACAGTGAGGGCACCTGTCCAATGTCATTAGGCAAGGAGTTCCAAAGATTGAGTTCTTACAGATGTAGATGAGGTATCAGGTGGCAATTTTAGCAGTGCTGGTTCCCCAGATCTCAGCAGTCAAAGGGGCGCATGTGGGATCAGGTAGCCTTGTAGGTGAACTGGTCCCAAGTTCTTAAGGGCTTTGCATAATAGTAGTTACACCCTGAATTCGGAACGGCTTTGGTCCAGCGCAGTGAGCGACAGGGCCGAGCGGGAATTCGAACCTGGGTCTCTCTCAGGTCCTGGTCCACCACTTAAGCTCTGCCTCTCACGAGGAACCCAGGCATCCTGGGAGACGAGATGAGGGCCAGCGCCTGGGGTGTCTGTGTGTCAGAAGCCTCTGCCGCGCTCCTCTTCTTTCATTGGTCGATCCTCCTGATCTCTCTCCTCAGGGCGGGAAGATCCCGATCCGGTGGACAGCCCCGGAAGCCATTGCCTTCCGCAAGTTCACCTCCGCCAGCGACGTCTGGAGCTACGGGATCGTCATGTGGGAAGTCATGTCGTTCGGGGAGAGGCCATATTGGGACATGTCAAACCAGGATGTGAGTGCCTCCCCTGCCCTCATCCAGCCTCCCCTCATGCCCTCAGATGTTCTGGACTACAGTTCCCATCAGCCCCTGGGCAGAGCAGCCATTTTGGCCTACAGCTCCCATCAGCCCCCAGCCAGCGGGGCCATTTTGGCCTACAACTCCCATCAGCCCCCGGCCAGCGGGGCCATTTTGGCCTACAACTCCCATCAGCCCCCAGCCAGTGTGGCCATTTTGGCCTACAACTCCCATCAGCCCCCAGTCAGCACGGCCATTTTGGCCTACAGCTCCCATCAGCCCCTGGGCAGAGCAGCCATTTTGGCCTACAGCTCCCATCAGCCCCTGGGCAGAGCAGCCATTTTGGCCTACAGCTCCCATCAGCCCGTAGCCAGCAGGGCCATTTTGGCCTACAACTCCCATCAGCCCCCAGCCAGCGCGGCCATTTTGGCCTACAGCTCCCATCAGCCCGTAGCCAGCATGGCCATTTTGTCCTACAGCTCCCATCAGCCCCCGGCCAGTGTGGCCATTTTGGCCTACAGCTCCCATCAGCCCCCAGCCAGTGTGGCCATTTTGGCCTACAGCTCCCATCAGCCCCTGGGCAGAGCAGCCATTTTGGCCTACAGCTCCCATCAGCCCGTAGCCAGCATGGCCATTTTGTCCTACAGCTCCCATCAGCCCCTGGGCAGAGCAGCCATTTTGGCCTACAACTCCCATCAGCCCCAGCCAGGGCGGCCATTTTGGGCTGCGGCTGGTTGGAGCCTGATGGGAGTTGTAGTCCCTGCTTTTGAAACCTCTTATCGGCTTACAGATAAGCAACCTCTCCCACATTTTTTTCTCAGCCTGCCACCCCCCATTTTATTTTCTGATGATCCTCTTGTCGGATGGCCCTCTGTTGTTGTTTTTTTTAAGCTGAGGTTCATGCGTGGCAATGGGTTTGGACTAGATGTCCTTCAGGGGCCCCTCCCATGATTCTGTGATTCTGCCCCCCAGGTGATAAACGCCATCGAGCAGGACTACCGGCTCCCGCCCCCTACGGACTGCCCCACTTCGCTGCACCAGCTGATGCTGGACTGCTGGCAGAAGGACCGCAACACCCGGCCCCGATTCGCCCAGATCGTCAACTCCTTGGACAAGCTGATCCGGAACCCGGCCAGCCTCAAGATCGTCTCGCGGGGGAACGGAGGGTGAGTCCGGATGAGGCCCCTGCCCTCTTCCCCGGGGAGATCTGGCCTCGGAAATTACTGCGCTTGCTGATTATTCTGCATTGCAGTTGCAACCTTCCTCCCCCCCAAGGATATGTAGTTCTCTTCCACCCCCACTTTAATTCTCACAACGCCCCTTTGAGGTAGGCTAGGCTATGGGCAAGTGACTGGCTCCCACAGGCCAAGTGATTTGACCCCCGCTGTCCCGGGTCCAACGCTCTAACCACTACACCACCGCTGCCTCCCCAAGGAAATAGCTTCCAACCAGGAGATGCCATCGAGGATTGAACCCGGGACCTTCCGCTCACAAGGCAAAGGCTCTGCCATTAAGCCGCAGCCCTTCTCTAGGACTCTATGTGGGGTTGGGGACCCATATCTGGGCGCTTGCAGACACGGTCAGATTTCAGAGATGGCCGCCCCGGGATAATTGACCATTGCAGAATCATAGAGTTGGAAGGTACAGGCAACTCCCCATTTACAGGAGGTCAAGGCATAATAATAGTAATTTATTATTTATACCCCGCCCATCTGGCTGGGTTTCCCCAGCCACTCTGGGCGGCTTCCAACCAAATATTAAAAACAATACAGCCTCAGACATTAAAAACTTCCCTAAACAGGGCCGCCTTCAGTTGTCTTTTAAAAGTAAAACACAGTGGTACCTCGGGATCCGTTCCGGAGCTCTGTTCGCATCCTGAACAGAATGTAAGACACAACAGCGCGTCTGTGTGTGCGCGGGTCGCGTTTCGCCGCTTCCGCACATGCGTGTCATGTAATTTTTGACCACCTGCGCATGTGCGAGCGGCGAAACCCGGATGTAATGCGCTCCGTTACCTCCGGGTCGCCACAGAGCGCAACACAAAAGCGCTCAACTTGAAGCGTATTTATCACAAGGTATGACTGTAGTTGTTTATTGCCTTGACATCTGGTGGGAGGGCGTTCCACAGGGTGGGAGCCACCACCAAGAAGGCCCTCTGCCTGGTTCCCTGTAACTTGGCTTCTCGCAATGAGGGAACTGCCAGTAGGCCCTCGGAGCTGGATCTCAGTGTCCGGGCTGAACGATGGGGGTGGAGATCCTCCTTTAGGTCTACTGGGCCTTTGAGGCCGTTTAGGGCTTTCAAGGTCAGCACCAACACTTTGAATTGTGCTCGGAAACATCCATTGCCTCGAACCCAGAACGGGCACAGAAAGGGACAAAAATGGCGTCTAGCAATCCCACCAGCATTTGAGATTTTCTAAAGGGTTTTTGAGGGTTTTCAGAGGGTGCTTGCAGGCTTTTCCCACAGCGTTCCCAATCCATGCGATTTCACGTGCCTTGGAACGTAACCCCCGTGTAAATGGGAGAGTTCCTTGTTTGTTTGTTTTTCAGCCAGTTATTTTTTTAGCGGTTTTCCATAATTTTTAACAAATCGTGGTGCAAATCAGCGCAAATTTAATACGGATTTAAAGGCTGACTTCCGTGATTCTGTGGCTTCTGTCTCCCTCACCTTCACCACCGTAACCCCACTGAAACGGCTGCTCTGCTCTCTCTCTCTCTCCTTCCGCCCCCCATAATCTCAGGCCATCCCACCCCCTCCTGGACCAGCGCCTGCCCCATTACTCCTCCTTCGCGTCCATCGGCGACTGGCTCCGCGCCATCAAGATGGGGCGCTACGAAGAGAATTTCGCCGGCGCCGGGTTCACCTCCTTTGAGCTGGTCAGCCAACTCTCCACCGAGTGAGTGAGCCTGTGGGGCAAGGAGGGTCCCAAAACCCTTGTGGGTGGGGAGACGGGGCAGCGAGTTTGAGATGCGGCGGTAATGCCGCGCTGAAATCGCAACTGTGGTTCCCGCACATCGGGGTTGGACTAGATGACCGCATGGGGTCCCTTCCAACTGTGGTGACTCCTCTCTCCTCCTCCCTTGGCTTTTCCTCTCCAGAGACCTCCTCCGGATCGGCGTGACGTTGGCCGGACATCAGAAGAAGATCTTGTCCAGCATTCAGAACATGCGTGTTCAGAACAAGTCCGGCTCCTCTTTGGGACCCTACTGACCGTCCAAAATTATTGCGTTTTGACCGCTCTTCCCCCTCCTCAATCAAACGGTGACGATTGTGGCCTCTTGACTTGGGACATCGGCTGCCTCCCTCCTTCCTGCTTATTTTTCAGTTTTGGAACAGCATATTCCGTGGGGAGTAATTCGGCTTTCTCTCTCCCCCGCCACGTATCCTCTCATCCTTTGGCACAGAAAGGGATGGAAAGATAATTTAACTGTTCAAGCGCGATGAGGATAGTCGTTCTTCTTCGTCCTTTTTTGCCAGTCAAGTTGCCACAAACACAAAGGAGTCGCTTTTGGTACCCGCCGGGCCGCTTTTCAAGATGGCCGACCGCAGCGCCAACAAAGATGGCCGCCAAACCCCCAGCGTCTTCCGTCCCTGCCGTTCCATGGGCCTCGGCGTCTTCGCGTGACCTTCCGTGGTGCCGAAACGTCTGAACGTTGGAAAAGCCAAAGATGGCCTCCCGCCGGCCAAGTTTCCCGGACTGCAGTTCGCGCCGCAAAATGGCCGCCCTCCCGCTGTCTTCCGGAGCGGCTGGCCTGTTTGTTGGAGGTTGCAAGGTGGCCGCCTAGTGGGAGGAATGAGGTGGCGAAGGAAAGGGAAATGACATTCCTTTGCCACCGGGCCTTCAAGATGGCCACCCCCTTCTGCTTGGTGGCAACGTTTTCAAAATGGAGGCTGTTGGATCACTGTCTTTCTGCCATTTTGGGGTGTGTTTTAAAAGCTTCGGCCCACCATGGTGCTGTATGGAGGATTTGTGTGGGATGATCACCAGAGGCCTTATACAATTTGTCGTCCGTCCTTTTGGGGTGATGGGAGGGTGGCCGCCCGTTGTCTACCGATTTCTGGAAATGGGGAGCCTTACTTGAATCTAAATGGACATATTCCATTATAATAAAGGGACGGAGGTCAAGGTTTCTGCACACTTTGACGTGCAGCCCCTGACTCTCCCCGTCCCGAAAGCCAAAGAGGGACTGTCATTGGCATGCCGCGGGCAGTGCCGCATTCGCCAGAGTGCAACTTGTCGCCACATCCTCGCAATGCTGGAGGGAAACGGCAGCTGTGTAGTGATGTCATCAGGAGCAGGAGTGATGTCACCTCTGCCTGCCGAATCTCTGAGCTTTCAAGGACGTGCATGCCACAGAGAAGGGTTAAACCGCCGCGTTGAAATAACCATATGACAATCAGAAGACTCTGCACTTTCTGATGATGTCACTGTGATGATGTCACAGGAGGGGAAAGCGAAGCTTTTGCTCTGGGATATCTCAAGCTGCGTTTTAATGGTGTTCGCCACTCAAGACCAATAATAATCTGGAGACTGTTAGGGATGTCCTGGCACTGGACTGCGATGTCATCGTGGTGCGAGAGCAAAACCGTTCTCTCTGTGACGTCATCTCCGTGTGACTGCAGGTGTCGGGAGAACCGGCGGCCGACACCAAAGCCGGTGGAAGGAGATGCCTGGTTTCGCTCTCTTGATGACATCGAAACAAAGTGCCTCCAGATAAAGTGTGGGCGCTGAGAGGTGATGTCACGGGAACAGGCCTGTGATGTCGTTACAAAGCGCTTCTCTTTTGTATCATTTTGTTAACCTTCATATTGAAGGTGGTGATTTTGCTTTTTATTAAAAAAACAAAAAAAGTATATGAAACCGAGGGGAATATTGCTGCCTGGGTTGGGGGGGGGGGTGGAACAGGGGACGGGAATTGTCATGGGGGGGGGGGGACAGAATTTGATGCTGCAATTATACTCCCTTATTTTCTGAAACAGAAAGTGTCAAAAGGTTCCAGGGTCCCAGGGTGCCAAATTTAAAGCATTGGGTTCCAGATTCCACAGCAGTTGGGATTTCCGTTCCCACGTCTACCTAGAATCGCAAACTTTCTTTTTGTCTCCCAGCAGGAAAAGTGGCTAGTAGCCCGTGACAGCCATATTTATCCTACACAAAATTGTCTTAGTCCAGGCATAGGCAAACTCGGCCCTCCAGATGTTTTGGGACTACAACTCCCATCATCCCTATCTAACAGGACCAGTGGTCAGGGATGATGGGAGTTGTAGTCCCAAAACATCTGGAGGGCCGAGTTTGCCTATGCCTGGTCTAGACCTCTTCTGGCAGCTAAGAAAGGCTGGTAAGGCATTAAAAGCCCTTCGCAGTCTGCCCAGGTTATGGGGCTGGATCCGCTCCTCAACCCTCGTTACGAATGTCAGAAAGAGAAAAATCTTATCCCAAGCCACCCCATGGAAGCGACACATTATTAGCTCTGGTTTGGGGCGTTGGGAGTCCACAGGGCACCAGGTTGGGGAAGACTGGCTGAATCGAACTGCCCTATGGAAGGGCAGTCTATCTGAACATCTGCTGGAACCTAGCAAGAGCCTGCCGTTCACAGTGGCCAACCAGAGTTATATAGAGATTTTTGTTGTTTAGTCGTTTAGTCGTGTCCAACTCTTCGTGACCCCCTGGACCAGAGCACACCAGGCCCTCCTGTCTTCCACTGCCTCCTGCAGTTTGGTCAAGCTCATGTTCATAGCTTCGAGAACACTGTCCCACCATCTCGTCCTCCGTCGTCCCCTTCTCCTTGTGCCCTCCATCTTTCCCAACATCAGGGTCTTTTCCAGGGAGTCTTCTCTTCTTATGAGGTGGCCAAAGTCTTGGAGCCTCCGCTTCAGGATTTGTCCTTCCAGTGAGCACTCAGGGCTGATTTCCTTCCGAATGGAGAGGTTTGATCTTCTTGCAGTCCATGGGACTCTCAAGAGTCTCCTCCAGCACCAGAATTCAAAAGCATCCATTCTTTGGCCATCAGCCTTCTTTATGGTCCAGCTCTCACTTCCATACATCACTACTGGGAAAACCAGAGCTTGAACTAAACGGACCTTTGTTGGCAAGGTGATGTTTCTGCTTTTTAAGATGCTGTCTAGGTTTGTCATTGCTTTTTTCACAAGAAGCAGGCGTCTTTTAATTTCATTTTTGCTGTCACCATCTGCAGTGATCATGGAGCCCAAGAAAGTAAAATCTCTCACTCATATAGATATATATATATATATATATATATATATATATATATATATACACTTATTTATTTGATTTCTATACCTCCCTTCACCCAGGCACCACAGGATGGTGTATAATCTTAAAACACAAAAATAATAGGGAATCCCACAAGCGGGATCCGAGTGCGAGAGTGACCGTCTCCCCTCCTGTGGTTTCTGGAAATTGTTACCCTGAAGCATTGTTACCTCTGACCGTGGAGCCATCGCTAGGCCTCTCCTCCTCCGTGGATTTGTCTAGACCTCTTCTAAAGCCTGTTGCCTTTGTCCATGGAGTTTTCTTGGCAGGGATACTGGAGTGGCTTGCCGGTTCCTGCTCCAGGTGACAGCAGTCACGAAATTAAGAGACGCCTGCTCCTTGGGAGAAAGGCGATGGCAAACCTAGACAGCATCTTAAAAAGCAGAGACATCACCTTGCCAACAAAAGTCCGTATAGTTTAAAGTGTTAAAAACAATACAGCGGTAATTTTAAAAGCTTCCCTAAACAGGGCTGCCTTAAGATGTCTTCTGAATGTCAGGTAGTTGTTTATCTCTTTGACATCTGGTGGGAGGGCGTTCCACAGGGCGGGCGCCACTACCGAGAAGGCCCTCTGCCTGGTTCCCTGTAACTTGGCTTCTCGCAGGGAGGGAACCGCCAGAAGGCCCTCGGAGCTGGACCTCAGTGTCCGGGCAGAACGATGGGGTTGGAGATGCTCCTTCAGGTCTACTGGGCCTTTGAGGCCGTTTTGGGCTTTAAAGGTCAGCACCAACACTTTGAATTGTGTTTGGAAATGTACTGGGAGCCAATGTAGGTCTTTCAGGACCGGTGTTATGTGGTCTTGGCGGCCGCTCCCAGTCAACAGTCTAGCTGCCGCATTCTGGATTAGTTGTAGTTTCCGAGTCACCTTCAAAGGTAGCCCCACGTAGAGCGCATGGCAGTAGTCCAAGCGGGAGACAACTAGAGCATGCGCCACTCTGGCAAGACAGTCTGCGGGCAGGTAGGGTCTCAGCCTAGTAGTCGAGATTGCGGCCTTGCGAGGGGTTGGTCTAGATGACCCTGAGGGACCCCTCCAGTTCTACGATTTTTGGAACTCTCCATCCAAGCTGGACCCAGAGTTCCTGGATCCTTCGCACCGCTCCAGAGCAGGGAGAGAGCAAAGTAAAGGAAAAGGGAGAATGTTCCCCACCCAAAATAGCAGGAAGCGTGGAAGGAAACTGACTGGGCAGAAATCCATTGAGAAGACTCCTTTTTTCCAGGGAAGGGAAGCCACAGGTCAGATTCCTTGTGCAGAGACACAATGGGGGTTAATGGCTCTCTTGATTTATCGGCGTTCCGCGGGCCAAGCCCATGTTGATCCCATGCAGCTGGCTCTCACTTGAAGGACCTAAAACTGCTTTTTTGGGGGGCTGGTGGGGTGGGTGTCCTGGAAGCCCAACCCAAGAGGGAGGCAGATCTGAAATGTGGCAGAGACGTGAGGCTCGTGCAAATTCGGGAACTCCGAATCCAAATGCGGCCACATTCCTTCTGGAAAATGTAGTCCAGAGGGACCCTTTAAAAATAATATTGGAAGGTTTTAGCGTCCAGTAAGGCCTCTGCCTGCAGCCCAACCCAGTTTAAGCCAGAATGTGCATTCTGCAAATGGATTTGAAAACCTTGCACCCGGGTTTTTTGCCTTTTTTTGCTCGGGTTGGGAGCACAGGTTACCAGCAGGTTCACAAAACTACAGTTCCCAGAGGTCTCTTAAATGGGGGCAAGGGGCAGCCAGCAATAACAATGAGACTTTAAGGCAGCAATTTTTTTCAGCAAGGGGCCGGTCCACTGTCCCTCAGACCTTGTGGGGGGGCCAGATGATATTTTTGGGGGGGGTGAACGAATTCCTATGCCCCACGAATAACCCACAGATGCATTTTAAATAAAAGGACACATTCTGCTCATGTGAAAACACAATTTAGAAGGCGATTGGGCCGGATTTGGCCCCCGGGCCTTTGTTTGCCTACCCGCGCTTTAAGGCAGTGATCCTCTATCCGGTTACCCTAGAGGCAAACCCTTCTGAACTTAAGCATTTGCTTCCGAGTAATCTCAGGGGCGCGGGTGGTGCTGTGGTCTAAACCACAGAGCCTAGAACTTGCCAATCAGAAGGTCGGCGGTTCGAATCCCCGCGACGGGGTGAGCTCCTGTTGCTCAGTCCCTGCTCCTGCCAACCTAGCAATTCGAAAGCACGTCAAAGTGCAAGTAGATCAATAGGTACCACTCTGGCGGGAAGGTAAGCGGCGTTTCCATGCGCTGCTCTGGTTCGCCAGAAGCGGCTTAGTCCTGATGGCCACATGACCCGGAAGCTGTACGCTGGCTCCCTCGGCCAATAAAGCGAGATGAGCGCCGCAACCCCAGAGTCAGCCATGACTGGACCTAATGGTCAGGGGTCCCTTTACTTTTACCTAATTTCAATCAGTAGAGCACAAGAATCCCAGGGTTGTGGATTCAAGCTCCACATTGGGTGAAAGATTCCGGCATTGCAGCGGGTTGGGCTGGATGACCCTCAGGGTCCCTACCACATGTCTACGATTTGCCGGCGTCTAGGACAACACGGCCAAGCACTTCCCATTTATAATTTACTTCCAATCCTTACGATAACTTGCAAGGCAGGAGCATGGACCATGTGTGGCTCTGAAGATGTGGATTTATGGGATCCTAGAATTGTGGCATTGGAAGAGATGCAAATTGGCATCTAGTCCAATTTCCTGCAGTGCAGGAATGAAAGCTATCGGTCGCATTTCTGTTATGCTTTCCCTTCAAATTAATCCCTAAGTGGAACTTCCTGGGATCATCCAGTTGGCTCTGGCAATTATGACTATATTATCGCATGGCTCATTTTGCAAAGACTCCCGGTTCTTCCCAATGGCCCACGCAGAATGCAGCTGCCACAAAAACCGGTCCACCCAGTGCAAATTTCTCCTGGGTTCGATATGGTACCCCTTGCTGAGTAGAAGTGTCCGCTTTGCGCACAGGGCTCCTTGCACATGTGCAGTTTGGGGTAACCTTCAGACTCCTTTCTGAAGTGTTTTGCAAAGAGGCGCCTGGGGAGAGAGGGTGTTCTGTTGTTTTCCCCTCTCTACTGTCGTAGGAAAAACAAACTGCAACCCTCCACAAACCCAGGTCGAGAGACGCGAGGTCACAGGTTTCGCAGAGGAACAGCGACCCCGTGTGGCCTCGCTGAGCTGTGCCACCCCTGGAAATCTGTAAACCTTTGTGGAAAGTAAAGGTAAAGGGACCCCTGACCATTAGGTCCAGTCGTGGCCGAGTCTGGGGTTGCGGCGCTCATCTCGCTTTACTGGCCGAGGGAGCCGGCGTACAGCTTCCGGGTCATGTGGCCAGCAGGACTAAGCTGCTTCTGGCGAACCAGAGCAGCGCAAGGAAACGCCGTTTACCTTCCCGCCGGAGCGGTACCTATTTATCTACTTTCACTTTGACGTGCTTTCGAACTGCTAGGTTGGCAGGAGCAGGGACCGAGCAACGGGAGCTCACCCCGTCGTGGGGATTCGAACCGCAGACCTTCTGATCAGCAAGCCCTAGGCTCTGTGGTTTAACCCACAGCACCACCCGCGTCCCGTGTGGAAAGTGCTTGCCGTTAATACATGTTTGCTGGAGACCTTAACCCAGGGGTCAGCAAGCTTTTTCAGCCGGGGGCCAGTCCACTGTCCCTCAGACCTTGTGGGGGACCGGACTATATTTTTCGGGGGGGGGGGAATGAATGAATTCCTATGCCCCACAAATAACCCAGAGATGCCTTTTAAATAAAAGGACACATTCTACTCATGTAAAAACACACTGATTCCTTGGCCATCCATGGGCTGGATTGAGAAGGCAATTGGGCCAGATCCGGCCCCCGGGCCTTAGTTTGCCTACCCATGTCTTAACCCATCATGCCATGCCTTAATTTGCACTCAGGGCTCTCAGGCCTCAGACCCAGAAACCTGTTTCTCATGCCAGCCTCCCGTCTCTGAAACACTACTTCCAAGGCTGTGTGTACGTATTCTCACCCCCTGCAGGCCAGATGGGAAACCCGTAAGCAGGATTGGGGCACAAGAGCCACTCTTGTGATTTCCAGCAGAGCGTAGCCAACATGGCTCGTGGCGCTCGATAGTCCTCTCCTGCTCCTGGTTTGCCCCATCCTCTTTTAAAGCCATTCAAGATGAAAGCCATCACTGATTCCTGTGGCAGGGAGTTCCGCAGGTGAACTGAAGAAGGACTTTCTGCTACCTGTCCTGACAGTGAGCGCTGACGGGCCTGCCTTGCAAAAAAACATTTGTTAGCTCTGCCTCCTGATCCCAGAGCTGCCTTGGCTCACCAAGTGGCAAGGACAACGTGCTCCTTACACGTAGAGAGGCGTCTTTTTTCGCTACCGAAATCAAAAATTTGGGAGCCGACCTTTGCACGGCGCAACGTTCCACAAACCCGGATGAATTTGGCAGCAAAGTTGGGTGGGGTGGGGTGGGGGAGTCAAACAGAAACAATTTTATTTTAGCAAAAATTTAAGACAGGTTCCAATCGGTTACAAATGGCACGTTGAGACGCTTGGTGTTTGGAGGAAGTCCATGGGGTCAGGGTAGTGGAGGGGCTTTTGTCTTTTTTGGTCTGAAGCGGGGCAGATTGCCCAGAGGGGGGGCAGGTACGGAGATTTATTTGCAAGCACCCGGAGGGCGCTTTTGTCTGTGCAGAGTCCTTCGGCCCCTGGGGGGCTTCGTCAGAGGGGTGGCACCTGCAAGAGAAGAAGCAGAATGAGGCCATCAGAAGAGGCTTGCTGGATCAAGGCAATCGTGGCCCATCTTGGCCAAGATCCTGGTTCTCTCTCTTTTTTAAAAAAAATTTATTGATACAGCAAAAAAAGAGAAAACACAAATACCAAATTATATACAGGGATAACTATAGGCACGGAATTTTCTTAACAAACAATAAAACATAAATTGGTCTTCACACTAAAGACCCAACCTCCCGTCTATTCCATATTCGATTTCATATTACTTATTGCCAATACAGACTTTTATCATAATTAAACTTTTTCTTAATATATCTACCTTGCAACTATTACTGAAGTTCCTCGAATGCTGCAACAGAGTTTGAACTACTATATTTATATTTCAGATATTCTTTGAAAAACTCCCATTTTGAAGCAAATTCCTGGTTTGCTTTATTCTTTATTTTGTCCGATAGACCGCCTAATTTGGCATATTCTGTCAGCTTTTGGATCCTGGTTCTCGCAGTGCCCAACCAGGTGGCCCAAAGCCAAACCCACAAGCAGGATCCGAGTGCGAGAGCAGCTCTTCCCCCTACTCCCTGGTTTCCAGCAATTGGCATTCAGAAGCATTATGTCATGGTTAGCAGCCATCAATAGCCCTCTCTGTAAATCTACCCATTGCTCTGCCTCTGATCATGAAGGCATGGCTAGTAGCCAACTGCAACCCTCTCCTCCAAGAATTTCCCCAATTCTCTTTTAAAGCCTCCTGTGGCAGGGAGTTCCATAGTTTAACAGCAGGTCTGCTGCTTCTGGCCCTGGAAAGAGCATATGGCAGCTGATGATGATGATGATGATGATGATGATAATGATAATAATAATAATAATAATAATAATAATAATAATAATTTATTTATACCCCGCCCAGCTTCCAACAGAACACTAAAATACAATAACCTATTAAATATTAAAAGCTTCCCTAAACAGGGCTGCCTTCAGATGTCTTCTAAAAGTTTGGTAGTTATTTTTCCCTTTGACATCTGGTGGGAGAGCGTTCCACAGGGCGGGCGCCACCACCGAGAAGGCCCTCTGCCTGGTTCCCTGTGACATGACTTCTTGCAGGGAGGGAACCGCGAGAAGGCCCTCGGAGCTGGACCTCAGTGTCCAGGCAGAACGATGGGGGTGGAGATGCTCCTTCAGGTCTACTGGGCCTTTGAGGCCGTTTTGGGCTTTCAAGGTCAGCACCAACACTTTGAATTGTGCTCGGAAACGTCCTGGGAGCCAATGGAGGTCTTTCAGGACCAGTGTTATTTGGTCTCGGCGGCCGCTCCCAGTCACCAGTCTGGCTGCCACATTCTGGATAGCCTCCTCCTCAATGGATTTGTCGAATTTTTACGAACTACCCAACGTGGTGGCGCTCAGTACAGCTTGCGGGAGCGAATCCCATCGTTTAAATCACATGCCTGATCCAGCAGGGCTCTTCTGGGGCATTTATTTGTCCCTACTCTGTTTCCTGCTCTTTAACCAGCAAATGGTTTTGTTGTATTAATAATAATAATAATAATAATAATAATAAAAATAAAATAATTTTATTTATACCCCGCCCTCCCCGGCCAGAGCCGGGCGCAGGGCGGCTAACACCTGTAAAATTAAAATAAAAACTTATTGGGGGGGGAAGGGAAAAAAACCAATTTAAAATACTGGGTTAAAATACAATTTAAAATGCAGCCTCATTTTAAAAGCAGCCCATAGATCAAGACCATAAGGGGAGGGAAACATAAGGGTCAGACTGAGCCCAAACCAAAGGCCAGGCGGAACAGCTCTGTCTTGCAGGCCCTGCGGAAAGATGTCAAGTCCCGCAGTAAGAGGACCTCTCCTCTTATTTCCTGACAGCTAAGTCTGCGCAGGAATCTTTGGCGTTTCGGAAGGCCAAATCTACAAGGTCTATGAGAGAATTCCTGGAATGATCCAGAGTTGGGGGGTGAGGTGGCCAAATTTGCCAAGGATCCCAAGCCGTTCAGGGTCGCTGAAATGAAAAAGGGATTGCGAAGAGCTCCGAACCGAGCGAATGGAAGGCGAATTGGCAAGTGCAACCCAATGTAAACGAGAGTAAGGTGATGCAGATTTCAAATATAGGCTCGTGGGGTCTGAACTGGAGGTGAACCAGGAACGAGACCTGGGAGTCCTAGTGGATAGCTCTTTTAAGATGTCAACCCAGTGTGCAGCAGGTGTGAAAAATGTGAATTCTATGCTAGGAAAGGAGCTGAAAACAGCTGCCGCCATAATTATTAGCCTTACCAAAATTGACATACATCTGGAAAGTTCTGTCCACCTGTGATCCTCCTTCGGAGACTTGAGCCTCCATTCCTGAACCCTCAGACCCCTGCCTTTTCCCTGGCAAGTTCCCATTGCCAAAACCCTCGTATCTACGGGACCGCCTCCCCTGGTCTGCCCCGCAGAGGACCTTAAGGTCCATGAATAACCATAGTTTAGAGGTCCTGGGCCCTAAGGAAGCCAGACTATCCTCCACCAGGGCCTTCTCAGTGGTGGCTCCGACCTGGTGGAATGCTCTGTCCCAGGAGACCAGGGCCCTGTAGGATTTAACCTCCTTCCGCAGGGCCTGTAAGACAGAGCTATTCCACCTGGTCTTTAATTTGAATTCAGCCTGATCTTTCATTTCCCTTCTCTTCCCTCCCCCTCCCCTTTTATGAAGATCACCCACTCTGGAACCCCACAGCTAATTCTCCCCTGGCCTCCTCGCTGGCCCAAAGAGGACCAATTCAGCCAGTTAGCCCTTATGCTTATTTCCCCTAAATTGATTTTTGAATTTTATTGTTATTCATGTTTTTATACTGTATTTTATGCTGCTTTTATAATTAAGTGTTTTAAATTTGTTGTTAGCTGCCCTGAGCCCGGTTTTTGAACTGGGAAGGGCGGGCTATAAATAAAATTTATTATTATTATTATTATTATTATTATTATTATTGAGTCATAGAGTTGGAAGGGACCCCAAGGGTCATCCAGTCCAACCCCCTCTGTTGCAGCTAAAGGCAAAGACTGACTGCGGATGGGAGATCAGGAGTGGACCCAGGTGAAGGAGTGCCACCTGCCACACACGCATCCTGGTGAATCACCTTCCTGAATTGGATGGGGATGAGCAACAGTTGTCGAAAAGGAAGTGCATATTCGTATGTGACATAGTTAATGTAAGGAACCCACAGTCTCAAACTCTCAAGGCGTTAAAAGGGCATTTGATAAATTTATGGAGGAGGAGGAGGTGTGAAAGGTCTACAGATTGTAGCTAAATTTTACCTCCAAGCCCAGAAGCAGTCTACCTGTAGGTAACAGTTGCCAGAGGGGAACATGTGGTGGGAAAAGGGTATTTGTCGGCTGTTCAGAGACAAAGAAGGGGACGCTGTGGGTTAAACCACAGAGCCTAGGGCTTGCCGATCAGAAGGTTGGCGGTTCGAATCCCTGCGACGGGTTGAGCTCCCGTTGCTCGGTCCCTGCTCCTGCCAACCTAGCAGTTCGAAAGCACGTCAGAGTGCAAGTAGATAAATAGGTACTGCTCCGGCGGGAAGGTAAACGGTGTTTCCGTGCGCTGCTCTGGTTCGCCAGAAGCGGCTTAGTCCTGCTGGCCCCATGACCCGGAAGCTGGACGCCGGCTCCCTCGGCCAGTAAAGCGAGATGAGCGCCGCAACCCCAGAGTCGGCCACAACTGGACCTAATGGTCAGGGGTCCCTTTACCTTTACCAGAGACAAATAATTCTGTTTGTCGGCTGTCCAGAGAGGATTCTGTTTAAAGCTTATTTAATCACAACAATGCAAACGCAACACGTAGGAATAAGCCAATCAAAGTTCATATGTACAACATAACAGAGTTAGATATCTAAGGACAGTCTTACAATAGTTCCAACAGAAGTCGTCTAAAAAGCTTCCAAAGTAAAGTCTCTCAATAGTCTTTCAAAAGTTTCAGCGGAAGACATCTCAAAAACCTCAAAAGGACAGTGTCTCCAGAATGACGCCACCGTTTCGTAATAGTCTTCATCAGTCTCCACCACTCTGTTACATTGTACATATGAACTTGGATTGGCTTATTCCTATACAGTGGTACCTCGGGTTACATACACTTCAGGTTACATACGCTTCAGGTTACAGACTCCGCTAACCCAGAAATAGTACCTCGGGTTAAGAACTTTGCTTCAGGATGAGAACAGAAATCGTGCTCTGGCGGCGCAGCAGCAGCAAGAGGCCCCATTAGCTAAAGTGGTGCTTCAGGTTAAGAACGGACCTCTGGAACGAATTAAGTACTTAACCCGAGGTACCACTGTAATTTGAATGATATCATCATTCTATTATATATTCTCTACTAACTATTAGCCTACATGTCGTGCTTGTATTGTTGCGATTGGTTCTTAAAGCATATTTCAAACACATTCCACTCCCCAATGCAAGAATCCTCGGAAGAAGAAGAAGAGGAGGAGTTTGGGTTTGATATCCCGCTTGATCACTACCCGAAGGAGTCTCAAAGCGGCTAACATTCTCCTTTCCCTTCCTGCCCCACAAAAAACACTCTGTGAGGTGAGTGGGGCTGAGAGACTTCAGAGAAGTGTGACTGGCCCAAGGTCACCCAGCAGCTGCATGTGGAGGAGCGGGGAAGCGAACCCGGTTCACCGGATTACGAGTCTATCGCTCTTAACCACTACACCACACTGGGAGCTGTAGTTTGTTAGGGGTGCTGGGAGTTGTAGCTTGCGAGGGGCAAAACTACCGTTCCCAGTATTATTTGGAGCAGCGGTTCTCAACCTGTGGGTCCCCAGATGTTGTTGGACTACAACTCCCATCACCCCTAGCTAGCAAGGCCAGAGCTCAGGGATGATGGGAGTTGTAGTCCAACAACATCTGGGGACCCACGGGTTGAGAACCACTGATTTGGAGGAAGCAATGTGCTTCGCATGGGCAGGATTCCTGCTTTGGAGTGGGTTGGACTAGATGACCCTCGGGTTCCCTTCCCACTCAACAATTCCACGATTCTGTGCCTGGATTCCATGAAAATTTGGAATCGATCCAAAAGGGATTCTTCTTCCAACACCTCCTGGGTGCCCAGGGAAGGCTCAGCATATCCTGCTGCTTTGAACATGATCAGCGCAGGATAATAATAATAATAGTAATAGTAATAGTAATAGTAATAATAATAATAATAATAATAATAATAATAATAATAATAATTTATTATTTATACCCCGCCCATCTGGCTGGGTCTCCCCAGCCACTCTGGGCAGCTTCCAGCAGAATATTAAAATACAATAGTCTATTAAACATTAAAAGCATCCCTAACCAGGGCTGCCTTCAGATGTCTTCTAAAAGTCTGGTCGTTGTTTTTCTCTTTGACATCTGGTGGACAACCTCACAGGGACTAGAATCATAGAATCATAGAATCATAGAGTTGGAAGAGACCACAAGGGCCATCGAGTCCAACCCCCTGCCAAGCAGGAAACACCATCAGAGCACTCCTGACATATGGTTGTCAAGCCTCTGCTTAAAGACTTCCAAAGAAGGAGACTCCACCACACTCCTTGGCAGCAAATTCCACTGTCGAACAGCTCTTACTGTCAGGAAGTTCTTCCTAATGTTTAGGTGGAATCTTCTTTCTTGTAGTTTGGATCCATTGCTCCGTGTCCGCTTCTCTGGAGCAGCAGAAAACAACCTTTCTCCCTCCTCTATGTGACATCCTTTTCTATATTTGAACATGGCTATCATATCACCCCTTAACCTCCTCTTCTCCAGGCTAAACATGCCCAGCTCCCTTAGCCGTTCCTCATAAGGCATCGTTTCCAGGCCTTTGACCATTTTGGTTGCCCTCACTTGTGTAGGCATGTTAACCCCAGTCCAACACCTAGAGGTGCCGAGAGAGGGGGCTTCTGAGATGCAGATCCTGCCCATTCCCTCTCTCCAACCCCCTTTCCTCAGCGACTCCACGCCCAGGCTTACCGTTAACACCCAAGGCCGCTGAGGGTCCCGATCCGGTCCAGCTTGATGCCAAAGCACCCTTGCTGGGCCATCTTCTTGGCTCGCCCCCGGAACTTCTTCTGGGTGCTCACAAAGTCTTTCAGGAAGTGGATAAAGGCGCGCTCCCCTGAGGAGGGGGCTGGGGGGCCGGGGGCATCGTGGGGGGGCCGCTGGCCGCGTAGGATCTGGGAGAGCGGCGGCGGGTGGTCCCCTTCGTTGGCCGACAGCAAGGCGGCCAAGTCTTCCCCAAGTATCTCCAGCAAGGACTGAAAAAGGAGGGAGACAGAGAGGAGAAATTTAACCCCCTCCAAAAAGCCCCCCCAAAAAACACACCCCATAAGTAGGACCCTGTGCCCCGCTCTCAAAATTCGTACCCACCAGCAGCTATTTTATATCTCTGCAAAAAAATTGGTCCATTGGAATGCTTTCAAAGATGTGGGGTCCTCAACAGAGAAGGGGGGATTTGAGACAGAAGTGGGGTCCTCCTGGGGTCTTCTACTTACCTGGGTTGAGTGGACAGGGGTCTGGGAGGCCAGGGGCAGGAGGAAGAGGAAGAGGGAGGCAGGCAAGACCTTCATCCTTCCCCCCAAAACAAGCCAGCAAGTTTCTCCTTTGGGATGTCGGATGGGTGGGCTGCCTTGACCCCCCAGGGGTGAGCGGAAGGATGGCTTGGGTGCGTCTGGCCTGCCTGTCTCCCCGGCTGCCATTCTTATAGGGGTGCTCGGACCACCCACCCCATCTCCCCGGGCAACAGGGGCCACCCCCTGCTGGCAAGGCCGAGGGAGCCAGGGGGGTGTCCTCCTGGGATGGGGACTGGAGGGGGGCTTTTGTCCCCCAGTGAAAGGCATGTGTTGCCCAGGGGACGGGTTACGGGAAGGGGGGGGAGGTGGAGAAAGGGCAGGGAGTGGGGGCTGGCTGGCTGGCTGGTGGGAAGGAAGGAAGGAAGGAAGGAAGGGCGGCCTGGATGGGTAGAGAAGCAGCAAAGGGTTAGAATCATGGAAGGGTTGAAGGCACCCCAGGGGTCATCCAGCCCAACCCCCTGTGAGGCAGGGTTGTCTGGAAACACAGAACAGGAAATAAACCTCATAATGGGAAAACACAAGAAATTTATTGGATAATAATATCAAAATGAATTAAAAATGTATATTAGGACTATTGTCGAACAATATTTATAAAGGAATATAGACCGATAACAGGGACGCGGGTGGTGCTGTGGGTTAAACCACAGAGCCTAGGACTTGCAGATCAGAAGGTCGGTGGTTCGAATCTCCGCGACGGGGTGAGCTCCCGTTGCTCGGTCCGTGCTCCTGCCAACCTAGCAGTTCGAAAGCACGTCAAAGTGCAAGTAGATAAATAGGTACCGCTCCGGCGGGAAGGTAAACGGTGTTTCCGTGCGGCACTCATCTCGCTTTATTGGCCGAGGGAGCCAGCGTTCAGCTGGTCATGTGGCCAGCATGACTAAGCCGCTTCTGGCGAACCAGAGCAGCGCACGGAAACGCCGTTTACCTTCCCGCTGGAGCGGTACCTATTTATCTACTTGCACTTGGACGTGCTTTCGAACTGCTAGGTTGGCAGGAGCAGGGACCGAGCAACGGGAGCTCACCCTGTCACAGGGTCCCTTTACCTTTAGGGGTTTGACCATCTTGTGGGAGGGAGTTCCACAGGTCAAAAATGCGCTGGAAGGACTTTCTTTCATCTGTTCTGAATCTCCCAACAGTTCGGCTTATGAAGGCCTGGAGGTTCTCACTACACCCCCAACCAACAGCTTTCTCTCTCCCCCCCACCACAGCCTCTTCCCAACACCTCCGTCATCCCGTAAGCCCCCCTTCCCACGAAATCCATCATCCCAAGGGGAAACCTGGGATTGCCAAGGAAACCTCCTCCTCCCTCTCCCCTCTGCCTCCCAGGGGTTTGAGAAAAGGCCTGGCTGATTCTTGCTGCTCTCCAGGGAGGTTTCCCCAGAGACCGGCAAAAGTCACCCAGGGGCCCTGCCATTCTCCTCCTTCGTGTTATTCGGGGATGGAGGACAGGAGGCAGGGTGGGGAGGTGAAGGGGGACGGGGGATCTGGGTAGGGGGTCCTTCCCCTGTAGGGGGCGCAAATTGAGCAGAGGAGCAGGTGCGATTTTTGCAGGATTTTCAGGCAGGCAACAAGCCGCAAACGGAAAGGCGGCCACGAATTCCTCCACAACTGTTCAACCCCTGCAAAGGCCTATGCAGTCGAAGAACGTATTGGAAAATTTATAGAGAAAGGTTTATTGTTTTGAGCGCATTCGATTGTAAGATAAAATGTATGCAAAGGGACTTGACAGGAAGTCAAAATTGAAGAAAAGATTTTGTAAGATCAAAGGCGGGAAAGTATTTACTTTCATTGTTATCATTTTGTGTGTGTGTGTCTGTACATATGTGTTTTTGCATGGAATGTGTTTTTGGAATTTTGTTTTGCACTGCATTTTGTTTTTGGAATTTTATTTTGTATTGGAATGTGTGTTTTTGCATGGAATGTTTGGGAGGAAATAAGATGGTAAATAACAAATAAACTAAATATTGATGTGTGTAATTTTTATTTCTCAATTATATTTAGTTGGTAGTATGGTTGTAATGTTTTTTTGTAACATAAAATCATTCAATAACAAACTGTCTGGCCAGAGTGGCACATGCTCTGGTTATCTCCCACTTTGACTACTGCAATGCGCTCTACATGGGGCTACCTTTGAAGGTGACCCGGAAACTGCAATTAATTCAGAATGCGGCAGCTAGACTGGTGACTGGGACCACATAACACCGGTCCTGAGAGATCTGCATTGGCTCCCAGTACGTTTCCGAGCACAATTCAAAGTGTTGGTGCTGACCTTGAAAGCCCTAAATGGCCTCAAAGGCCCAGTAGACCTGAAGGAGCGTCTCCACCCCCATCGTCCAGCCCGGACACTGAGGTCCAGCTCCGAGGGCCTTCTGGCGGTTCCCTCCCTGCGAGAGGTGAGGTTACAGGGAACCAGGCAGAGGGCCTTCTCGGTGGTGACGCCCACCCTGTGGAACGCCCTCCCTTCAGATGTGAAGGAAATAAGCAGCTATCTTCTCTTTAAAAGACATCTGAAGGCAGCCCTGTTTAGGGAAGCTTTTAATATTTAATATACTATTGTATTTTAATATTCTGTTGGAGGCCACCCAGAGTGGCTGGGGAAGCCCCACCAGATGGGTGGGGTATAAATATAAATAATTTATTATTATTATTATTATTATTATTATTATTATTATTATTCGAATCCTGCTTTCTGGGTTTCCCATTGCAGTGTCCGGTTGGCCAGGATGCTGGCCTAGCTGGGGCCCTGATCCAGCGAGCTCTTCTTGCATTCGCAAAACCCTTTCCCATCTTGACTCCCATGGTCCTCTGCTCAAGTCGCGCTTTTGAGACCCCCCTCCCCTTCCAACATGGGGGAGAAAGGGTGGGCTGGGGGCTTGCTCAAACAAAGGGCCCTTTTGTTTTCTCGGGAGACCTTGGCAGAGGCAGAGAGCCCTCTTCAGGTATCCATCCCAGGGAAGTTTTTAATATTTAATGCTGTATTGTTTTTAACACTTGATTGGAAGCCGCCCAGAGTGGCTGGGGAAACTCAGCCAGATGGGCGGGGTATAAATAATAAATTATTATTATTATTTATCAATTCATCTACCCAAGTTTGTTTATAAAGCTGTTGAAGAGCAACAGGCCCGGGACAGGATCCTGCAGCAACCCACCTGCCTCTTTTCCCCAGGATGGCAAGCGTGTTCTGGGTTCAGACATTCAACCAGCTACAGGCAGACCCGAATGCCTCAACCTTTCTCCTCTGAAGGAGAGAGTGGAGGCTGCAAAGACGGCAGCCGTGGGGTTTTCAATTAGCCGGGGAAGTGGCGGTTTTTCCGTAGGGTCGAGGCGGGAGCCCGCACACCCGGGACGTCGCTGGGGAGAATGGCGCTCCTCCCCTACCGTTGTGCCTTTTAATTAATGGCCCCGCATCAGCCAGGATTAAGCGGCTCAGGCAGCTAATTAAAAAGGGAGGCTTAATGCTTGTTAAGGCGCGCCGAGGGCCTGCCTTGGACGCGGGGCTTTGTCCGGCCGTCAAGCGCAAAAGCAGAGGCAGGGCCCACATCGCCACCCCTCAGCCCCGCCAAAGAGGGGGCCTCCCCACTTCAGGATCAGGGCTTAGCTGAGCAGATGGGCATTCCTGAGGGAGACGAAACGGGTGCCCCAGCAACGGGTGTCGCGCAAGGGACAGGCATGGACCCAGCTAGCACCACTACCCTCGCCAAAGGCCTCCTGCACCCCATGTAACGGTAAAGGTAAAGGGACCGCTGACCATTAGGTCCAGTCATGGCCGACTCTGGGGTTGCAGCGCTCATCTCGCTTTATTGGCCGAGGAAGCCGGCGTACATCTTCCGGATCATGTGGCCAGCATGACTAAGCAGCTTCTGGCGAATCACAGCAGCGCACGGAAACACCGTTTACCTTCCCGCCGGAGCGGTACCTATTTATCTACTTGCACTTTGAGGTGCTTTCGAACTGCTAGGTTGGCAGGAGCTGGGACTGAGCAACGGGAGCTCACCCCGTCGCGGGGATTCGAACTGCCGACCTTCTGATCGGCAAGTCCTAGGCTCTGTGGTTTAACCCACAGCGCCACCTGCATCCCATGCACCCCATGTACCCAGAGAGAATTCTGTGGGTGCAGCTTCTTCGCGCCCCCCCAGCCTCTCGCCGCCCCACATGCTCTCACAGATTTCACCAACGGTTCTGCGGGAGAAGACCCACGGAATGGAAGAACTGTGGGGTTGGAGGGGACCCCCTGCGAAGGAGGAATCAATTCTGAATAATCCCTGACTGACGGCCACCCTAACCTGTTTGAAAACCTCTGAAATAAAAAAATTAAGGTTTTTATATATAATAAATGTTCATAAATGTACCAACCAAGCACGTACATAGATATGTGGACCACATGTCTGGAGCAGCATAGGAAGACCACCCTGAAACCATTTTGACTCCCAAACTGACCAAATGTTTTCTCTGCAAGGAGGGAGGGGGTGGGGGAACCTCCCCATCATCTCAGGAATTGGGAAATCACCATCTCAAAGGAATGGCCAGACTACCAGGAAAGGCAATCAGATAAGGCATTATCAGATAACCTGGCAGACAGGGTAAAAACAAGGAACTCGGATTTCTGTTGTAGACCGCCTTTTCTGCGATGTAGGTATGATGTTTGTGGGGGGTGGTCTTGGGCTACACCCCTTCTGTGATGTGTGCATGATGTATGGAGAAGTGGTCTTGAGCTCCAGGGCAGGGAATTTAAAATGTCTATATAAGGGTGGACACACCTTTGTTCTGGGTCCTCCTCCGTCCTCCTGCATGTGAAGGGGGCACCCTGTTGCAACAGATCAATAAAGATCAGGCTTACTAGCTGCTTTGCTTCTCAATATTCTCTGGTTGGCCTCTGTTATTTTCTCCGACCGATGGAGAACCTGCAAAGGACTCTATAAGGGCTCTTGTGTCCCCCATAAGGGAAGAAGGGCAGATTTTCGTTTACAACACCTCCGACGAAGGAGAGGACGCCACCTTCTGAGATCATGGAATTGCAGAGTTGGAAGAGACTCTCCAAAGGTCATCCAGTCCAACCCCCTGCAGTGCAGGAATTGCAGTTGAAGAATCCTCTGACAGATGGCCACCCAACCTCTGTTTAAAAGAGAGTCCACCGTGTTCCCTGCGGAGGAAGTCCCCAGCTCCCCAAGGCTTTGCGACCCATCAGCTACCCTCCATTCAGCCGGCTGGTCAAAGCTGTTCCCGGGGTGTGGCCAAGCCAGCGGCCCTGACCTCGTCTAGTGGCAGCCAGTTCCACAGGTGAATTTCACAGATTAATATCCCAAGCGGGGCTTGGGGGTGGGCTTGCATGGAAGGGGCTTGGGAACAAGGCTCCTGGGTCCTTTGGGATTTCAACCACTTTCCAGTCACACCGGGGGGGGGGAGAGGGGGGAGAGACAAAGAAAAGGCTGCGCATGACGTAGTCTGCACCAGAAGGGTGTCTCGAGGACACAACTCATCCCCCTGCCTCCACCCCCAGCTCTCTGTGGCCGCTTGAAGGCTAAAAATAAATACTTTAACCCCCACGTCTTCACAACCTCTGTGGCGGTGAATGGGGATCCTTGCAGAAGGGAGCAGCAAGGTGCATTCCTGGCCAGACCCGGGTGGTTCCCCTGCCAACCAAAGCATTCAGGCTTCACTGGGTTGGCGTCATAGGAGGCTTCTGCCTAAATGGGAGTTTGGGGGTGAAAGGCCTCATTGATCCCATCGCTCTGTCCCCCGTCCCCATTTTTCTTCCCTTCCTGCCTGATGGAGGACAGAGAAGTCTGGGTTCGTGGGACCCACCGATGCTGAGGGGGGAAAGCAACCTCCATCACTCCGACAGGCTTGTTGTTAATATTTGGACACGAGTGCCTGGTGTCACGTAACGCCACGCCGCTGTGTGGCTGGCTGTGGCCACACAGTTGTGCACAGCGATATCGTTTCCTGTTTGCGGAAGGCGATGAGGTGGCAGAAGCAATAATAATAATAATAATAATAATTTATTATTTGTACCCCGCCCATCTGGCTGGGTTTCCCCAGCCACTCTGGGCGGCTTCCAACAAAGATTAAAAATACATTAAAATGTAACACATTAAAAACTTCCCTGAATAGGGCTGCCTTCAGATGTCTTCTAAATGTCAGGTAGTTGTTTATCTCTTTGACATCTGGTGGGAGGGCGTTCCACAGGGCGGGGGCCACCACCGAGAAGGCCCTCTGCCTGGTTCCCTGTAGCTTTGCTTCTCTCAGGGAGGGAACCGCCAAAAGGCCCTTGCATATGCTCTTCCTACATGATTTCTCCTTTCTTCTGAGACTTCTGTTTATTCCTACTGCACAAATTCCTTCCAGGAGCAAATTCTGGCCCTGAAAGGAAGTTCAAGCAAGGGCCAGCCTTTGGTAAGTGGTGGCTGAACTTGAACCCTGCTTGAAAGGAATATTTCGGGTCCTGGTTCTGCGCAGTACAAAGCTGCAGATGATGCAAGCTCCAGGCAGAGTGTAATGGGGCTGGGCACGCACTACAGTGGTACCTCGGGTTAAGAACTTAATTCGTTCCGGAGGTCCGTTCTTAACCTGAAACTGTTCTTAACCTGAGCTACCGCTTTAGGTAATGGGGTCTCCTGCTGCCGCCGTGTCGCCATTTCTGTTCCCATCCTGAAGCAAAGTTCTTAACCCGAGGTACTACTTCTGGGTTAGCGGAGTCTGTAACCAGAAGCGTCTGTAACCCGAGGTACCACTGTACTCTGGTTTCGCCAAAGCGGCTTAGTCATGCTTGCCACATGACCAGAAAAACTGTCTGCGGACAAACGTCGGCTTCCTCGGCCAGTAAAGTGAGATGAGCGCCACAACCCCAGAGTCGTTCGCGACTGGACTTAACTGTCAGGGGTCCTTTACCTTTGTTGTTGTTGAGTCGTTTAGTCGTGTCTGACTCTTCATGGACCAGAGCACGCCAGGCCCTCTTGTCTTCCACTGCCTCCCGCAGTTTGGTCAAACTCATGCTGGCACCTTCGAGAACACTGTCCCACCATCTCATCCTCTGTCGTCCATGTCTCCTTGTTCCCTCCATCTTTCCCAGGGTCTTTTCCAGGGAGTCTTCTCTTCTCATGAGGTGGCCAAAGTCTTGGAGCCTCAGCTTCAGGATCTGTCCTTCCAGTGAGCACTCAGGGCCGATTTCCTCAAGAATGGAGAGGTTGGATCTTCTTGTAGTCCATGGGACTCTCCAGAGTCTCCTCCAGCACCAGAATTCAAAAGCATCCATTCTTCGGCGATCAGCCTTCTTGATGGTCCAGCTCTCACTTCCATACATCACTACTGCCTTTACCTTTACCTATTATTACATGGGGTTAGACAAATTCATGGCAGACAGGGCTATCAATAGCTATAGCCTGCCTCCACAGGCTCCACATGCTTCTGGATAGCAGCTGCTGGAAACTGCAAGAGGGGAGAGTGTGCCTCTTGTGTTTGAATCCTGCTTGCAGGTTTTCCCATAATGGGCGTCTGGTTGGCCACTGTGAGAACAGGATGCTGGACTAGAGGGGCCGTGGGCCTGATCCACCAGGGCTCTTCTTAAGTTCTGACATGTGAACCTATGAAGAGACCTGCTAGATCACACCACAGGCTTATGAACTAGCTCAGCATCCTGTTTCCACAATGGCCAACCCGATCCCTATGGCAAGCTCACAGTTTGTGACGGATCTTCTGACGAGCAGCAATGAATCAAGTGCAAAGGCCTTCAAAAGAAAGAAGAGGGGGGCGGAAAAGAAAAGAAAGGTTGCTTAAAAACCAGAAATCCCAGGGGCAAGGAGGGGGGTGACATGGAAGATGCCACATTCCTGCTCATTCTTGCCCTGCCCTGCCACTCTGCCTGGCTCCCTAAAATACCACCTGATTTACGGGCAGCGTTTAGGGGAAAGCCGTAAAGAGTTTTTACAGTAAGAAGGGACAAAAAAAAGGCGCAAGCGATCAGCCAAAGAGAAGGTCAAGGGGAGGTGCCTGGGCTCACATGCCAGCTGGTGTGACTTTCTGCCAACCTGCCTTGGAGAGAGGTGGTAGAATAGGGCACCGGGCTTTGGGGTGTGTCTGGCTCAGATGGAGAGCCCCGTGATCGTGAAGTAAAGCTTGCATCCTGTAAAAGGCTGGAGACAGGCAGAACTCCTGGCTCCCATAACCCCTTCTGCATGCCATTCTCCTCCCAGAAATCCCTGCAGTTCTGACCCTTTCTTCCCTCATCTGTTGCAGAACGCCCCACTTCCCCTCAGCTCTGAGCCCAGAAATCCCAACTTCTGAATTCCTCCCTCGCTGCAACTGCATTCTCTGATCTCATTGGCAGGGACAGTGTAGGCCAAACCGAAGAGGTTCTTGACTGGAGGAGGTCATAAGTGGCACTGGCTCATAGGTTTTTTGGGAAAGGCATTAATTCTCCACATTAATGGTTTCAGCAAGTTGCAGCTGCACTGAGGGCGGCAACAAAGCAAGGCCTACAAATACTATGAGCAAAATCCCCACTACGTGTTTTAACTACTTCTTCCAATCTGGGAAAAGTGACACCATCCATTCCCAAGCATCCCTGAGATTCCTCGAACTCCTAAAGGGCTTGAGAAACGGGATATAGGGGCAACATCCTTTTCCCACTGGGGAAAATATCTTCTCCAATATGGTCTGCAGGCATTAACACCCCGTAGTAACACATCCTGTGCCAATTGTTGAGAATAAGCTACAGCTTATCCTCCTCTCAGTGCCTGGGACAGAAACGTGGGCTCCCCTGTGATTGCAAGTCCCTCGGGGCAGAGTCCTGCTGCCTTGTACTTTGCAAAACAATTTGCATGTTGCTGTTGTTGTTCAGTCGTTTAATCGTGTCCGACTCTTTGTGACCCCCTGGACCAGAGCACGCCAGGCACTCCTGTCTTCCACTGCCTCCTGCAGTCTGGTTAAAATTTGCAAGTAAGGTGGCGCAATCATCCTTCTCAAATCAGCTTTTCTTCTGGAGAACCCAGGAGAGCGGGATATCAGCCCCTATCCCTAGTGGAAAGCTTTATCAGACACCTCCTCGCTGCCCAGTCCATCCTGCCCCCCAAGCTTGCTTACTCTAGTCACCAAAACTCACCTGATAGAAAGCGCATCTTCACTTGTCTTTTTGCCTCCCTGTTTTCAGCGACAGCAACGTCATCCATGCCACATGTGAAGCAACCGTTTGGAAACATAGGAAGAAGCCGTCTTTTGGTCTAACCAGCAAAATACTGCCAACACTCACAGCATGCCATCCAACATAGGGACATCCTATTCAATAATATGGGACGTGGGTGGCGCTGTGGGTTAAACCACAGAGCCTAGGACTTGCTGATCAGAAGGTCGCCGGTTTGAATCCCCGTGACGGAGTGAGCTCCTGTTGCTCGGTCCCTGCTCCTGCCAACCTAGCAGTTTGAAAGAATGTCAAAGTGCAAGTAGATCAATAGGTACGGCTCCAGCGGGAAGGTAAACAGTGTTTCCGTGCGCTGCTCTGGTTCGCCAGAAGCGGCTTCGTCATGCTGGCCACATGACCCGGAAGCTGTACACCGGCTCCCTCGGCCAGTAAAGCGAGATGAGCGCTGCAACCCCAGAGTTGGCTACAACTGGACCTAATGGTCAGGGGTCCCTTTACCTTTATTCAATAAAAACAATAATAGTAATAATAATAATAATAATAATGTTATTATTTATATCCCACCCATTTGACTGAGTTGTCCCAGCCACTCTGGGTGTCCTCCAACATATAAAACGTTAAACATTAAAAGCTTCCCTATACAGGGCCACCTTCAGATGTCTTCTAAAGGTTGTATAGTGACTTATCTTCTTGGCTTGGGGGTCCTGCTTAGGTCCTGCTTGCAGGTTTATTGTTATGTATTAAGCTTGGAGGGACGCGGGTGGCACTGTGGTCTAAACCACTGAGCCTAGGGCTTGCCGATTGGAAGGTCAGCGGTTCGAATCCCCGCGGTGCTTGGTCCCAGCTCTTGCCAACCTAGCAGTTCGAAAGCACACCAGTGCAAGTAGATAGATAGGTACCGCTCTGGCGGGAAGGTAAACGGCGTTTCCGTGCGCTGCTCTGGTTTCGCCAGAAGCGGCTTAGTTATGCTGGCCACATGACCTCCCGGAAGCTGTACGCCGGCTCCCTCGGCCAGTAAAGCGAGATGAGCGCTGCAACCCCAGAGTCATTCACGACTGGACTTAACTGTCAGGGGTCCTTTACCTTTACCTTTTTTTCTACTAAGCTTGGATCCTAGAACAATAGGCATGTTGGATCCTAGAATGCAACAACCTGATTGGCCAGCACGAGCAGCCCAATCAGGCCCCAGGAGGAAGTCAATCAGCCTATTAGGCAGGTAGGATCCTAGAATGCAACAACTGGCCTCCTAGAATGATTGGATCCTAGAACTGATTGGATCCTAGAATGCAACAACTGATTGGCCTGCAGGAGCAGCCCAATCGGGCTCCAGGAGGGAAGCAGAATCAGCCAATCAGACTGGACCCATTGTGTAAATAATAAATATAAAGCCAGAGGTTTGTCGGGGTGGGAGGGGGGCAATTCATTCACTGTCTTACGAGCTGCAATAAAAAGCATGAAATCACTACGCAACTCCGCATATATTTCATTTACCATAATGGTCTTCTGGTTGGCCACTGTGAGAACAGGATGCTGGATCAGATGGACCATTGGCCTGATTCAGCAGGCTCTTCTTATGTTATAATAATAATAATAATAATAATAATAATAATAATAATAATACAGTGGTTCCCCGCAAGACGAATGCCTTGCAAGACGAAAAACTCGCTAGACGAAAGGGTTTTGCGTTTTTTGAGTCGTTCCGCAAGACGAATTTCCCTATGGGCTTGCTTCGCAAGATGAAACGTCTTGCGAGTTCTTGCGAGTTTGTTTCCTTTTTCTTAAAGCCACTAAGCCGCTAATAGCCGCTAAGCCGCTAATAGCCGCTAAGCCACTAATACAGTGGTGCCCCGCAAGACGAATGCCTCGCAAGACGAAAAACTCACTAGACGAAAGAGTTTTCCGTTTTTTGAGTCGTTGCGCAAGACGAATTTCCCTATGGGCTTGCTTCGCAAGATGAAATGTCTTGCGAGTTCTTGCGAGTTTGTTTCCTTTTTCTTAAAGCCACTAAGCCGCTAATAGCCGCTAAGCCGCTAATAGCCGCTAATAGCCGCTAAGCCGCTAATAGCCGTGCTTCGCAAGACGAAAAAACCGCAAGACGAAGAGACTCGCGGAACGGATTAATTTCGTCTTGCGAGGCACCACTGTATATTATTTATACCCCACCCATCTGTCTGACTGGGTTTCCCCAGCCACTCTGGGCGGCTCCCAACAGAATATTAAAAACACGATAAAATATCAAACATCAAAAACTTCCCTTAACTGAATCTGGGGTAAAATCCTTTAAAAAAAGCTCCATAACTTTGGGGTAAAATCCTAAAAAGCTCAACAACTTCAATCCTTAAAAAAAAAAAAAAGTCAACAACTTTGGCTGGCCCTATGGTCGGCCCCCATGGCCCTTCACTTCATCAAATCTGGCCCTCTTTGAAAAAAGTTTGGACACAACTGGAACTTTATACACCAGAGTAGGCAGAGAGAGCTCACAGTGTGAAGCAATGGGCACTAGATGGAGCTCTAGGCTTTGGGAAGGAGGCCAGTGAGATTTGTTTTTGTATATGTCCAGAGATGGTTCCCATGCCTGTTTTCAATGGCCTGGATGCTGAAAGAGAGAGCACCTCTGAGTACATGCAAAGTGCCAACTTATATGCTGCAGCTAATCACCAGGAGCATCTGGGTCAGAGGTTTTGACCTGAAGTCAGTCCCTTCCTTCCTTCCTTCCTTCCTTCCTTCCTTCCTTCCTCTCTCTCTCTCTCTCTCTCTCCTCCTCCTCCTCCTCCTCCTCCTCCTCTTCTTCTTCTTCTAGAACATGGGTAGGCAACCTAAGGCCCGGCGGCCCAGATCCGGCCCAATTGCCTTTTCAATCCGGCCCACGAACAGTCCGGGAATCAGTGTGTTTTTACATGAGTAGAATGCGCGCTTTTATTTAAAATGCATCTCAGGGTTATTTGTGGGGCATAGGAATTTGTTCATTTTTTCTTCTTCAAAATATAGTCCGGCCCCCCACAAGGTCTGAAATATATTCAGAGTTGCCCCTTGCTGAAAAAGTTTCCTGAATTTGGGAGAACCCTGGCGAAAGTGCTTAATTAACAACGCAGTTGGGAGCAGACTCTGATTATTATTATTATTATTATTATTATTATTATTATTATTTCTTTACAGGGACTGGATGGATGGATGAATGAAATCTAGAGTGCACCAAACACAACATTATCTAAACTTTGTTTCAAAGCAGGAAACTAGTTTGGTAAGGGATCTCTTCTGCAGGAGAGCACAAAGCGACAGTTCCTGGGGATCTTGGGAGAGGAGCCATGGCAGTTGGTCCAACTGGATTGGTTTTCTAGTCTTTCGTTCCCTGTTGTTATGTAATGAGCTGAATAGGATCCAAAAGGCAGCAGTCTGATTGGTCCTAGAACAACGCAGCAGTATGATTGGTCCGCAGGAGCCACCCAATCCAGCTCCAGGTGGAAGTGAATCTGCAACCTGATTGGCCTACAGGAGAATCCCCGGATTAGCCAATCACGTGCAGCCCATTGTGTAAATAATGTATATAAAGCAGATATTTGGGGGGAACTTTCATTCCTCACTACTATGAGCTGAATAAAGAGCATGAAATCCACACTCGACACCGAGTATATTTCACCTGTCAGGGCTGGTCACCTCAGCCTTACTTTTCGCCCCCCACCAGGTTGACTCGGTAGAGACTTTGACCAAAAGCTTCTCAGGATTACGACGGGTAAATCACATCTTTTTGGTGTGAGGCAACTTCTTGTCGGTGATGGGATCGCCAGCAGGTGGCCGCCATATTGTGAAAGGCAATGGTCAACATATTCATCAAACCGCCTGAGGAGAATGATATCGAAGGGCCCAAATTCCATAAATCTCCATGCGGCTGCCATTTTGCGTCCGTGTCTGTGTGTTGTTTTTCTCCCGCTGCGTGGAGGACTTCTGAATCCCATCGAAACAGCAAGATTCCTGCTGTTAGGCTTCTAAAAATGAAAGCACCAAAATTTGATGTTCTGAAGAGAAAATATGGACGACGTAGCGGAGGTTTTGTGAAATTTTGGACTTCCGGAGAGGCGCCTCCGGCAATGGCTGAATTCCTCTGATCGGGAGGAATTTGCTCCGTGAAAAGCAGGGTCTGACCGCCACGGTGAAGGCGGAGACCCATAGAAATCACAGGCGGGAGAAGCCTGTGAACCTGGGATTCGGCTGGCACCATTTGCGCCCCCCCTACTCGCGGGGAAACCCTGTTTTGGGGATCCGGAGCGACGTGGGGTGAGCGGCGCGGTGCTTTGAATTGACCGCTTCTTTCACGGAGTGAAGCCGCATTGCTGTTGCCGGAGAGCGCTGACTTTTTCCTGTAGACAATTGGATTTTAAACGACTACCCGTGAGTAGAACGGAAAATTGGACCTTGAAACACTTTAATTTGGCGCTGAAGCGGGAAGGCTCTAAACAGGAAGTCCACCTCCCGTTTTGTAAATAGATTGAAGCAAAGACGTTACAAGCTAAAGTCTTTGAAAGGATTAAATTCCCACCGGACAAGAATATATAACCCCTCTTGGAAGCAGGAGAAGAGAGGGGAAGTTTTGGATTTAGTGTGCCTGCAGAAGAGAGTCAAAATTAAATTGCCACTGCTCTGAACCTGGAAAAGGGCTGCCAGATGACGTTCGGGGAATGTTTATTGACAGAACGGATTTGACAGCTAGCTAAAATAAGAAAGGCACTGTCTCCATTGTCCTCTTCTGCGTTTAAAAATGGAGGAAAAAGTAACCGAAAATTGAAAACTATTGTTACTTGCCTGAGTTGTTTTGAAAGAATTGATACAAACGGAGACTGTTTCCCTCTAGAGGGAGCATGTGAAACTGTTACAGGAGTGCAACAGGGAGAGCTCCAGCTGCAAGATAAGATTCTAAAAACTAGAGTCTGACCTTGGATCACTCAAAATGTTGATAGGAGAAGCCATTGTGACGGTATTACACAAGATAAACTACTTGCTGGAACAGCTTCATAACAAGACAGATGACACGATCTCTAAAATTGACAACTTGGAACAGAACGTGATTAATTTGAATCAAAAAGTGAGTGTCAATACAGAAACAACTCAGGATTTGGTACAGGAACATATCTTGGTTGGACAAATGGTGGAGGAAAAGGAGAAAGCTGATGATGTGAAAATGGTGGAGAAAAAGGAGAAAGCTGATGATGTGAAACTAAAAGTAGTACAAGCGGGATCCTTAATTTTTCAGAAGCAGATTGAGGATTATAAATTGAGGTCTTTCATGACTGAATCTAGCAAAAGTCAAACTTTGAGGCTAGGATCCCGGCTTGGATTGAAGAAGGAAAGTTGGAAAGAACCCTCTATCCAGGGATTGACTGACTTTTGGGACATGGACCTGGGCTTGGAGGAGTTTGAAGTTTTGGGGGTCGCTAGAATTGGAGGCATCCTGAAATACGTTCTGAAACACTCTATGAACTTTACTTTTAACTTTGGAAATTTGGCTGAACTGTCCAGAAGGAACAAAAGTATTGCTAGTTTTCCCGAGATTTGCTCCTGAGCATCAAAGAATATGAAGAAGACCTGCAGAAGGGACTTGGAAGAGATTTAAGAGCCTCGGATATAAGGGCTCCAGGTTGATGGATCATATGGAACTGACGGAAAGGACTGGCAGAATCTGAAGCCAGGGAGAGGAGATAGTGGAAGATTAATGGAAAATTTAAAGTGTTTATTTAGAAATTTTGTTAAAGTAATGACTGTCAGAAAAATGGTGGAATGATATTTTATGGATTTAGCAGAAATGCTATAAGAAGTTGGGTGTATATAAGTAATCAACCGTTAATGGGAAATAAGGTTAAAGAATATGTTATTCATAATATGACAGAAATTAGAGAAAGATGGAAAGGATTTGCTGAAACAAGTATTAGAAGCGGGATACAAGAAGGGAGGTGTGAGGAAGTCGAGGAAACAAGGGAATGAAGGACAGAGTATGGAAAAGGAGGGATGTTTTTAAATTATTTTTGTCTTGCTTTGTTTATGTGTTTAGTTCAATGGGTTTAGGGTGGGCTTGTATTGTTTATATATTGTATTGTTTTTCTCTTTCTTTTTTTCTTTTTTGTTTTTTCTCTCTTTTTTCTACTTTTTTGTAACTTTTAAAAGCAATAAATATTATTAAAAAAAAAAAGTTTTGTGACATTTTGCACAATTTTTATTTTTATTTTTAATCTTGGTTGTGGACAAATGCCCTGCCTGAAGACGTCCTTCAGGAATGCCTAGCAGAGGTCTGGCTCACTCCCTCCTGTGGAATCACACATAAATAATAATATAAATTTTTATACCCCGCCCTCCCCGACCAGAGCTGGGCTCAGGGTGGCTAACACCAATAAAATTACAATAAAAACATAATAGGGGGAAAAAAACAATTTAAAATACAGGTTAAAAATACAATTTAAAATGCAGCCTCGTTTTAATAATAGCCCATAAATCAAAACCATAATGGAGATCCATTTGGGGGGGCCACATATATGTCCACGGCTGCCATTTTGTGTGAGGTAAATCCCAAATGTTACCAGAGACATCATGGCTATTTGGTTTTAAGAGTCCCACAGTGCCATTTTTTGGGACTTCCTTGCTATGAAATAAGTGGTCTTTTGGCAAAGTTGCCTTGCGAAATGGCCATTTCTGTTTTGGCTTCACATCATTTTTTCCCCTATTTTTTAAATTGATTTTCCAAAATGTTTTTTAAACAAACAAACAAAGACACAAGCAAACATAAATCTCAACCGTATTTAAACCAAACTTAGTAACATTGTTAAGGGACTTCCTCGTATCCCCCTGGTTGAATTTCAGTGTATATCATTTTAACGGTTTTCCAAAACCAATATTCTTATAAAATTAACTTAATCACTTAATCTCCCCCCCCCTCCTTTCCAGTTCAGTATTAAACATATTAATTCACCACATTACCTATTTAAATCCTAAGCCTATCTGTTATTTGCAAGCGTCTCCAATTAATTTAACTTAACATATTTAACTAAATAGTCTTTAAATTTCGTCCATTTTTCCTGGTAATCCTCCTCCTTCTGGTCACGGGCTCTTCCAGTCAGGTCCATCATCTTCATCTGCCAATCTTCCACTGTTGGTAGTTCTTGTCTTTTCCAATTCTTAGTTAATAAAATTCGAGCAGCAGTTGTGGCATACAAAAATAATTTAACATCTTTGGCTTCACGTCATTTTGATGTGGCTCTCTTGGTGTGGCCTTATCCCACAGTCGACAACAGTGCTGTTTTGATTTATTTTCGTTTTATTAGAGACCTTTCAACAGGCTGGCTCATATTTTGACTATTAAGGAGTCCCAATAATTTAATATTGAGTTCTGAGTGGGTGAATACATACTGGAGTACCCTAAGAGTCTTTATTGCGTTTAAAATATACTAAGTTTATTTCTTCAATGATAGTAATAATAATAATTATTAGTATTATTATTAATAGTAATAATAATTATTTCCCTCAAACTCAAATTAGCGCCGCGAGGGCCGCGAACCCGCAGCTCTGAGGAAAAAGGCGGGATAACAGCACCTGCCTCTCGTGACTGACATTCGAGAAGAGTAGACCAAGGAGGCGGGTGTCTAATTTTATTGGTCTACTGAAGAATGTAGGCGGGGCCAAAGGTCGAGTTGCGGGGAAGGGCTCCTCTCCCCTCACATTACCGCCCTGTCGATTTGACATGAAGAGAGATCCAATCAAGGAAAGGGAGAGCCTGATTTGTGGGCGGGACCCTGCATGTGATAGGCACTTCCAAAGAAGAGGGGCGGGGCCCCCACAGCGCAGGACGCTGAGCGATCCTCGAGGGGAAGACGCCCGCGAGCTCGAGAATACTGTTAAAAAGCGGGGCGGGGCTTATTCCGGAGGGGGGATATGATTGGCCAGCAGAGGCGGGACCCGCTCGAGTTCTGTCCCGGGGTTGGCCAACGCTCGGAAAGCCTGCCGCGCCTGCGCCTCGGCGCTGTGATTGGCGTCTCGGCAAACCCCGCCCTTCCCTTTTCGATTGGTTGCTTGGGAGAGAGGAGGGAGGGGAGGCGGGCGTGAGGAGAAACAAGAGAAGTTGTTTGAGCGGCGGCGGCGCAGAGAGAGAGAGATAGAAAGAGTCACAAGCAGGCTCCTCCCTCCTGTTCCCCCGCCCTACGGCGCGAGCGCTCGCCGGCGATTGGCCAAAGGCAGCGGAGGCGCCCGGGGATTGGAGCCTCCGGCGCGCGGTGGGCGTGGCCCTAGGGCTCCTCCTCCGGCGCAGCGTACGCAGAGGCACGCACGGCCAAAGGGAGGGGGCGGAGCGCAGCGCGCGCGCTCCTTCTCCTCGCTCGCTCTCTCTCTCTGTGAGGGGAGGTCTCGCTCGCTCTCCCTCCCTCAGAGGCGCGCGCGCGCGCTCTCGCTCCTTCCTTCTCTCTCCCTCTCTCGCTCTCGGCGGCGGCGCCGGGGAAGCCGGAGGAGGAGGCCGGAGGAGGAGGAGGAGGAGGAGCGGCGGCGGCGGAAGGCCGAGAGCGGAGTCCGGGCCGCGCCAGGCCGCGGCTGGGGGCCGGTCACGGTGGCGGAGCCGGAGGAGGCCGGGCCCCGCCCCGCCCCCATCCCCCCACCGGCGGCGGCGGCGGCACCACAACCGCGGGGGGGCGGCGGCGGCGGCGGTGTCCGGGGCGGCGCTTCCCCGTCTCCTTCCCCCTCCTTGGCGGCGGCCGCCCCTCCCTCCCCCTCGTCCCCCGCGGGGCCCATGGAAGGCCTGCCCGTGGAGGTGCGGGGCTCCAACGGGGCCTTCTACAAGGTGAGGAGGCCGGGGTGCGGGGACAGGCGTTGCCGTGGAGACCGGGGGTGGGTGGGCGGGGCCCCAGGGGTTGCCATGGAGATCCCGGGGAGGGCGAGAGGGGCTTCGAGGCGGGCGGGTGGGGGGGGGCGGTGGCCACGCTGGGCGCCCGGGCCTTCCCCCCCAGGGTGAGGGGTGGGGAGCCCAGAGGCAGGGGGGTGTCTGTCTCAACTCCAACCCCCCCCCAAATCTGGTACGTTTTGTGGCCCCCTGGGTGAAGAAAGGGGGAAGCAAGGGCCGCCCCTGGGTTCTGCAAAGGAGACTCCCCCTGGGTGTGGGGTTGAAGGGGTCAGAGGGCCCGTTATGGGGCGGGGCGGGGGGGGGGGGCTCTGGGCCTTCAGACTTAAGAGGAAGGGCCATGGTTTGGGCGTGTGTTGCAGATCATGGGGCTGGGTTGATTGGGAGTGTAGCCTGAGATTGGTTGCAAGTGGTCGCCAGGTCAGCGTCTATGGGCTAGAAGGGTTGAGTCCAGTGCAGCGCTCATGTCATCGCTTTGCAATGCTGGGGATCAGTTTAACAGAGGCCTCTGCTCCCTTCCAAAGGCCTGATCTCGTGGGCAGGCTGGGAAGGAGGGGTCTCTTGTGTCACTTGAGCCTCATGTTGCACTTACCTGCTATTTTTATTTTAGTTTCCTCTATCAGGCACATCTTTGGAGTCCCTTCCCTACATTCTAAAGCCTGCCTTTCCTGGTAAGGTACTCCCTCCAAAACAGAGTACCTTGAAATGCCATGAGCGTATTAGTCAGCAGCCATCCAGCAGACAGAAATATATTTATATCACACTGCAGTCGAGTTTAGTGCTCCTTTATTGTGTAAGGAAATAAGGATGGGAGATCTTGTAACTGTATCTGTTTGCTGCTTGATTGGCACTGACACATGTTCCTTCTGACTTGCCGCTCTTCTCTCCCAAAGTGCTGCTTCCTCCCAGGTGCTGCAAGTAAATGTATTTATAAGGAAGGTGCTCCAGTTCCACGCCTCCTTGAAGTAACTTCCTTCCTTGTAGGGAATGACTCTGTATGTATCTTTATGAAGCAGGTGCTGTTAAAATAGGGAGGAAATAAACTCACCTTGGAAAGTACCACTGTTCAGTGGTGGGAGTATTAAGTTCCACGTTCCATGCCTGACATCTCCAGCTAAAAGGGCCTCAGGTAGAACAGCGAAGGAAAGACCTTCTGCCTGGTCCTTGCTGCGTCTCAGAATGGACCATACAGGGCCAGTGGTTTGGCACAACAGGAGACAACTTCGTTTGTTTGTGCTTTCAAATGTGTTACGAGGCAAGTGGAGTGATGGGTCTCTCCCATCAGTGGGATTAGTGTCACCCTGTCTTGCTATAATAAAATGCTGAGTTACTTTATATATGCATTTCCCTGATTAGTTCCAATGGGAAATTAATCGTCCATCCGGCTTGCACAAGGCTGGGCCCAGCTGAGATCTCAGCCTGCCTTCCAGATTCAAGGCCTGCTCTTTGCAGTTTACTGCTTTTGAGCATCCAATCATGTTCAGTGGAATTACCTTTAGTAGACTAAAAGCAGTTCATTGTAGCAAGACCTGAGTTTCCCAAGTAACTTTCAGTGGCTCTAAATTAGGACCAACAAGCTGTTCCCAGGCTCCAGTGGGCTCCTCAGTTCCTGATCCACACCTTTTTTCATATTGGAAAAGGGCTTTTTCTCCCTTTAGCGTGGTAACAGGAATGCCAGTCTCTCTAGAAGTTGAGGCTTTCATCGTCACTGAACCTAGTTGTCAAGAATGCTGCTTTGCCCAACATGAAGGGGCAAACATAGATAAGGAGGAAGCCCAAGATATCTAGGGTATGAGAGATTCTGTATTCTGCCAAGCGCTACTGGGCCTGTGCGGAGGAGTGATGTTTTGTTTCAGTGGAATCTCTGGTCCCTATTCTGTAGTGAGAAGCGATGGCTTGTTTAGAAAGGCCTCGGGGAATTTTGTAACCTAAGCACAAGGTTGCGAGGTGGGGGCTCACTGTATTGTCTATTGCTAATTTTAGACTCCCCACTTCAGAATGGAGTCACAACCAGTAGATGGCCATGAATCGTGAAGGTTTGCCTGGCGCCTTCATTACTTATCTTTAGACACCAGGCAAAAACCTTTCTCTATAACCAGGCCTTTGGCTGGTTAGCATTCTATAGCCTTTTAAATGTGTTTGTGGAAGGGGGGTTTCTGGTATGTTTTTGTTTTATTCTGTATTTTGTGTTCTCATTTTGTATTTTCATGTTGTGTGATCTTCAGATGAAGGGCGGTATACAAATTTAATAGTAACACTAATAAGAATAATAAAAGACATAGAAATATTTGAGGGGCTAATCCTCGTCTCCCGTAATGGAGTGGGTTATTTTTAGCCTGTTTGCGTGCTCTTTGCTGTGGCATCTCCATAGATTCCTTATCAAGTAATTTATTTTTAAACTCATAACCCTACCTTATCGCATAACATTTTTTACCACCAGGAAACACACATCATGTTACATGTCCTCAAAAGACTCTCAGCCTGGGAAACGGGGGCTGCAGAAGACGTGGGGTTCTTAAACCGTAGCTCCATTGGTAGTGCACCTGTTTTTGCATGCAGGAGATCCTGAGCTCAATCCCTGATGTCTCTGTTTAAAAGAATCAGGCCGCAGGTGACAGAAAATACATTTAGGCCCTGGGGCCAGTAAGAGCAGACAGTATACTGGGCTTTGCAGACCAAATAGTGTCTCCTGGTAAAAGGCAGTCTGTGTTTCCTAGGGACTCAGGTGATGTCAGTTTCTGCAAACGTCTACTCTTAAGTAACTGGCTCAAATGGCTTGGGGAGCAAATGTACAATGAGCATCTGTGCAACCTTACATCTCTGGTGTCTCTCATTGAGGAATCCATGCTGTATAGATCCTTCCTTCCAGCAGTGCTTGTTTGCATTCCCCTCCCTTGCAACTGCTTAAGTGGGGGCTGCTGCCGGAAGCCGTATGTGCCCCAGCGGACTTGCGAGAAAGCTGAATGAGGAGAAAGTGGGAACGCTCTACTCGAGCCAAGCGTTGTGTTGTTCTGTGGAAAGGTGCTGGGCTTCTGAACAGGATTTAAAGACTTCACGTTCCTCCTGACAGTGGCATATTCTTTACCACACCCCCTTTTATAGAATTGCATCCATAGAGGGAGGGTATGCTAACTAACTTCCAAGCTGAAGTATACGATTTGCCCATACTCTTTTCCGCCTTTCGACTTCAGCAGCTTCCTCTTCCGAGATTTCTGCAGCTCCTTGGCTACTGTAACTCCAACTTTGTTTTCAAATGCACGAGCCACAAATCAATTCTTTAGTGTGTTCCTGGGCTTCCCAAAGGTTTCCATAGAAGACCTTATTTCTTAGAATTTGAAAGGTGAGCTTTTGCCCGCCAGTCACTCCTGGTGGTCCTTTGTAGAACATCTCTAACGTTGCTGTTTCCGGCTAGAGTAAAATAACAGGGTTGTAACTCTACCTGGAGCATAAGAGTAAGGTTAATGGGCTGGCCTTTTTTTCTTTTTTTAACAGAGTTTGCATGTTGACAGAATATCAATCGTAGGCAGTAATACACATGGCAGTATTGCCTTGCCACTGGTAGTTGACTACATCCTGTTAACTTTTAACTACCCCTAGTAATAGTTGATCTAAGAACATAAGAGGCCAGCTGAGTCTGTGTCCTGGAGCAGGATTTGAGTGCAACAGAACTTGTGATTCTCAGCGACTGGTAGTCAAGAGGCCTGCTGCCTCTGATACTGGAGGTAAAATGTAGCCCTCATGGTTAGTGGCCATTGATAGCCTTTTGTCTAATTCTCTTCTAGAACCTTCCCAAGTTCATGGCCTTCACTTTGTTGGAGTGAATTCCAAAGTTTTAAGAGTTTGGATTTGATATCTCACTTTATCACTACCCGAAGGAGTCTCAAAGCGGCCCACATTCTCCTTTCCCTTCCTCCCCCATAACAAACACTCGGTGAGGGACTGAGAGACTTCAAAGAAGTGTGACTAGCCCAAGGTCACCCAGCAGCTTCATGTGGAGGAGCAGAGACATGAACCTGGTTCCCCAGATTACGAGACTACCGCTCTTAACCACAACACCACACTGACTCCAACTATGCACTGTTTGAAAAAGTACTTTCCTTTGCTGTTTTGAGATTTCCAACAATCCGATTCATCGGATGTCCACGAGTTCTAGTCTTATGAGAGGGAGGAAACCATTTTTCTACCTCCTTTCTCACCATACATAATTGTACAAGTTTCTATCATCACTCCCCACCCCCAATTCTCACCTTTTTATTAACTGAAAAACCCAAATATAACATTTTGTCATAGAGGAGTTTCTCAAACGCCTTGATCATTTTGTGTGTCCTTTTCTGAACCGTGTCCAGCTCTACAACATACATACTGCACTTTTCTGTACATGGTATTCCAAGTACGGTTACCATTAATTTGTATATCATTTGTTACAATATTGGCAGTTATATTTTCAGTCCCTTTCCTAATGACCCCTAATGTGGAATTTGCCTTTTTCGCAGCTGCTGAATGCAGGATTGACATTTCTATCGAGCTACCCCCAAGGTCTCATGCCTAAGAACGAAAAGAAGGGCCCTGCTGGATCATTTGTAGTTCCTCGCAATTCCACAAAAAATGGTGTCTTCAGCAGACTTGGCTGCCTCACGGCTCACCACTACCTCCTGACCATTTATGAGCAACTGAAGAAAGCACAGGTCCCAAACTTGGGAGCCCCACTTTCTACATCCCTCCATGAGGAGAGCAATCAGTTTATTCCTACTCTCAGTTTCCTCTTCTGTAACCAGCTACTGATCCAAAGGGTCCCTCTGCTCTTATCCCATGACTGCTGAGTTTAATGAGGCGTTTTGGGTGAGGGCTTTTAGCGGTAGCCTTTTTGAAAATCCGTGTGCTTGTTGACACTCTCAAAGAACATGTTTACCACCAGCTTTTCACAGTTCTTAAGCTATCCAGCTTTCCCTAGATCCCTTTTTAAAAAATTGGTCTTACAGCAGCCACTTTCCTGTCGTCAGGTGTCAAGGCTGAACTTCGGGATAAGTTGCATATTTTTTTTGTAGCAGGTTGGTAGGTTCACGTTTCAGTTCTTTTAAGAATTCTTGGGCGGCTGCCATCTGGACCTGGTGATTTCTCAGCTTTTAATTTGTCATTAAGTCCTACAACCTCATCTCTTGTGACCCCTCTTCACCTCGGTTCCTCAGATTTCTTTCCTGCGAAAGTTAGTTTAGGCACAGGGACCTGGACAGAATGGACTCTGTAATCTCCTTTTCCTCCTTTGACTTGCTTCTCGTCCAAAGGACCCACTATCTCCCTAGCTGGTTTCCTACGTATTTCTAATGTTTTTGAATAACTGTTTATTGTTGGTCTTAATGTGTTTAGTGATGTGCTCCTCAATTCTTCTTCTTCAAGCATCCCTTATTGTCTGCTTGCATTTCTTTTGCCAGAGTTTGTGTTCACTTAGACAAGGCTTCAGTCTTCGGTGCTGCTTGTTAGCCACGCTGGCTTCTTCTTGGCCCTGTTGGTACCTTTCTTTATCTACATTCTGCATTGTGGCTGAGCTTCTGTTACTGTGGCTCAGATCAACCTCCACGCCTTCTAGAGAGCTTTGACCCTCTTCACTTTCCTCTTCAACTTTGCTTTTGTTGTTGTTGTTTAGTCGTGTCTGCCTCTTCGTGGCCCCCTGGACCAGAGCACGCCAGGCACTCCTGTCTTCCACTGCCTCCTGCAGTTGGGTCAAACTCATGCTGGTAGCTTCCAGAACACTGTCCCACCATCTCGTCCTCCGTCGTCCCTTTCTCCTTGTGCCCTCCATCTTTCCCAGCATCAGGGTCTTTTCCAGGGAGTCTTCTCTTCTCATGAGGTGGCCAAAGTATTGGGGCCTCAGCTTCAGGATCTGTCCTTCCAGTGAGCACTCAGGGCTGATTTCCTTTACTTTTAACAATCCCATATTTTTCAAGGTGTTTCCTCTTTCAAAGTCAGATGTGGCTGTATTGGATATCTTGTGCTAGATCTGGGAGAGTCCTGGCTGACCAGGTGCCTGGAATTTTATGCTGGTACTTGAGATTTCAAGTATTTTACCCTATTTGGGGCCGAAAATACTTTATGCAAGCAGCTTTGCATACATGTTCCCCGCAGGAGAGAATGCTTGTGGAATATCGCTGCATGTCAAATAAGTTGTGCACAGACGGCCTAGCGGACAGTAGCTATATGGCTTGCAGCAGCAGCAACGAGAATTTTTAGTGTCCGGCTGCTGTACAGCGATCCACCAAAGAGTAAAATTATCCTCTGCAAATTCAGGGGTTCTCAAGTTGTAGAGTTGCTCATGAATGGAAGCGGTTTGTGTGCGTGGAGGGCTTGAAACTTTAAAGGGGGGTTCCTTGAAACTCTTTGACTTGGTGTCCCAAGCATTGCAAAGGTTGTACACTGCAATTTTAATTTAGCCCTAGCAGCGTAAAGCCAGAGGGCAGGTAGATCAGGCTTGAGGTGTGGAACGTGGGAGATATAAATGTTCCTGTGTGCTGGCCTCATGGAATGAAGGGGGCTGATCCATCTGTGCTGAATGAATGATAAATGAGATTCTCTCCGCTGGCCTGGAGACGTATATAGCCTCAGGCGCAGCAGGGCTTTAAAGGGGATTCTTGGAGCTCGGCAGGCTGTGGGAGAGGGCAGGCATGGAGTAGTTCACAAAGACTCCAGAATCTTTGATCCTGCCCGCACTACACAGTTGCGGGTCCTTGTTGGACGGTGCCCCCTCTGCCTCTTCGCTGCTCTCTGAATGGCCAGGCTAACTGTTGACTGTGTCTAAGGCCTCCGATCCAAGGCCTCAGGATGCACCCACTAGACTGATAGACAGGGAGCAAAGGGGGGAAGTTATTCTCCCTCCCTCTTGCCGTGTACATCCACTGAAGCTGAGTGTTGGAAGATTCAGGACACATGAATGAAAGTATTTCTTCATGCAACTCATAGTTGACCTGTGGAACTCACTCCCACAGGAGCTACGGACGTCCGTCAAGCCAGGTGGCTTTCAAAGAGGATTAGACACTTTCCTAGAGGAGAGAGAGAGTTGTCGATGGCTGCTAGCCATGAAAGCTATGCTCTGCCTCCCCAGTTACTGGGAAGAGGGGAGAGGGCAACTGGTGGGTCTCTGGAAGAACAGGGTGCTGGCTGAGATGGGCCTTTGGACTGATCCAGCGGGCTTTTATTACGCACTCCATGTGGGCCTGCAGGAGTATTTTGCTTGGGCGATCAAATTGCGGGTAGCATCCAGACTTGCTAAAGAGGTCACCAGGTCCTGGGACGAGGAGGGGGGAGATTTTTAGCATGCTGTTGAGGAAAGGAGTCTTGGGAGGCAGCCATGTAGTCAAGGATATATGCAGGCCACCTCTTCCAACCAGAGGTAACTCCTTTCTGCTGTCTCCAATAGATGCTGGTTGCGTGGTGAGATTCCCAACTTAGATTTTCTCTGTCCCAGTGAGTTGTGCGTGCTGGAATAGTGGCACTGCTTACTGGGCAATGAACTCCGCTTAAAGCCGGCTTCCTCTGGAGCTGGGAAGGAGACGTGTGGCTGTTTGCTCGTAGCGGAGCAGCTGGCGGAGAAGACATCTGTCCCCAGGAACACCTGTTCCTCCCATCACTCTGTAGACATGCAGGACATTTCGCCCTGCCCTCATCACGCTCCAAACTCAGAACATGTTCAGGCCTCCCTCCCTTGATTGCGGCCCTGCGGCTGTCCTCCCTTCCCCACCCTGGCAGTGCCAAATGTCCCGTGTTGCGGGCAGCAGGAGATGAAGAGAGGCAGGGGCGTGGCTGCACCCCGTCTTCTAAAAGCCACACGCCTGGAGGAATAAGGCTGTGGCAGAGAATGGCCGCCACGCGGAGAGGTTGTTTGTGGAATACTTTAGCCTGTATTCAGGGGTGGAGTTGGCCTCCCTAAATCAGAAAACTAATCCAAGCGTGGTTTTCCCCTTCAAAAATGTCATCCCCCACATGTTTATCCGTCTGTGTCCATTAACCAGGCTAACCATTTGCCTGTTGGACCCTTCTTTTCCTAGCAACTCCAGAAAACATTCACTTACAAGTGTTACCAAATGTCCCAAACATCAATCCTGGTGCAAGCCAGGCCGTTCGGGTTTTAATCTTGAAACTGTCTTGTAAATAAGTACAGTGGTACCTCTGGTTACATACGCTTCAGGTTACAGAGTCCGCTAACTCAGAAATAGTGCTTCAGGTTAAGAACTTTGCTTCAGGATGAGAACAGAAATTGTGCTCCTGCGGCAGCAGGAGGCCCCATTAGCTAAAGTGGTGCTTCAGGTTCAGAACAGTTTCAGGTTAAGAACGGACCTCTGGAACGAATTAAGTACCGTATTTTTTGCTCTTTAAGACTCACTTTTTCCCTCCTAAAACGTAAGGGGAAATGTGTGTACGTCTTATGGAGCGAATACAGGCTTCGCAGCTATCCCAGAAGCCAGAATAGCAAGAGGGATCGCTGCTTTCACTGCGCAGCGATCCCTCTTGCTGTTCTGGCTTCTGAGATTCAGAATATTTTTTTTCTTGTTTTCCTCCTCCAAAAACTAGGTGCGTCTTGTGGTCTGGTGCGTCTTATAGAGCGAAAAATACGGTGCTTAACCCGAGGTAGCACTGTAAGTGAATAGAGGGTTGCACCCAGGGACTCAGGCATTTCCTCCCAAATGGCTGTCCCACTGAGCACCTTTCCCTGATCCTAAGCAGCCCTGCATTGCTTTGGGATTAAAAAATGGATGGGCAGGTTGGGGTTGGCTAAGAGTGGAGTTCTTCTGCAGAAACGCAATCTGACCCAGAGGCCTGGCAATATGTGAGCTCCTGAGTGCTGAAAGGAAGCTGCCGTGTGTTCTTTGAAGGAGGAGTCATGAGCTAGCTGCCTGGTGTTGGCTAGTCTGGCAGGGAATGTGCTTTAGGAGGAGTAAATTGAAATAATAATAATAATTTATTATTTATACCCCGCCCATCTGGCTGGGCTTCCCAGCCACTCTGGGCGGCTTCCAACAAAATATTAAAATACAGTAATGCATCAAACATTACAAGTTTCCCTAAACAGGGCTGCCTTCAGATGTCTTCTAAAAGTCTGGTAGTTGTTGTTCTCTTTGACATCTGGTGGGAGGGCGGGTGCCACCACCAAGAAGGCCCTCTGCCTGGTTCCCTGTAACTTGGCTTCTTGCACTGAGGGAACCGTTAGAAGGCCCTCGGCGCTGGACCTCAGAAGAACTATGGGGGTGGAGATGCTCCTTCAGATATACTGGACCGAGGCCATTTACTTTATTGTCACTTGTACAACTTGTATACAGTGAGATTACACAAGCACCCTCCACTCAGCTCTCTTAGTCTTAATTCCCCTCATTTACTGACGCACACCCACCAAACCCGAAAGTCAGTTGCCCTGTTTTTATCTTTTCATTTAGCAGCCTAACAGTCCACAGATAGAAGCTGTTCTTTACCCTGTTGGTGCAACTAATCATGCTTCTATATATCTTCTGCCCGAGGGCAGGAGATCAAAAAAGTGCCGACCAGGGTGTGAATCATCCCTGTGAATTTTCCTCACAGGCAACGCACTTCCTATCAGTTGATGTCAAACCAGTGTACCGCACTGTGATACAGTATGAAAGGACACTTTCTATTGTGGACCGGTAGAAGGAGATCGCCAAATGTTGATTGACATCGTTCTTTCACAATACTCTGAGGAGATGAAGTCTCCTTTCTTAACCACCTGGGTTGTATTGATTTTGTATTGTATTTAAGAAATGAGACAGGGTGGGATGTGTATGAGAGAGAGGGGGAGAGAAGTTCATGTCTTCCTGAACTTCCTGAACAGGACATGTAAAAGGAAGTATTTCATGGAGCGCATAGTTAAAACTATGGAACTCCCTGCCACTGGAGGCAGCGATGGCCACTAACATAGATGCCTTAAAAGAGGTTTAGACAGATTCATCTAGGCCCCCTTATTTGCCCTTAGGGGCCAGTGACTCGGAGGATCACATCTTTGGGGGATGTCGCCAAGCTGTGACCTTTGCTTCCGCAGAGATGTTCTTCTCTTGCCAAGTCTCCCTTTCCATGCTGCTGCTTTGCGTTGGCTGTTTGTTATCTTTGGTCCGCTGGTCCCAGTCAAGGGACGCAGTGGCGTGGTGGCGGTGGCGGCTCCTTCTGCAAGGCTCCCTTTTTTTGCTGGGCCAGCGCTGCCCCTTTCGCAGTGAGCTTTGGGGACTTGCCGGCTGTGGTGCTAACGCAGTGTCTCTTGTCTCTTCCTTCCCTTCCAGGGTTTTGTTAAAGATGTCCACGAAGACTCGGTCACGATATCCTTCGAGAACAAGTGAGTGTCCGCAAGAGGCGTTGCGTGCCTGCGCCCTACTCTGCTCTTTTGTCAGAGAGCTGGCAGGCCAAGATCGGCCCGTCCTTTTCCAGCCCGCTGGAAGTAGTGGCTGCCCCAGTGTTCTTGAGGTCCATTGTATGTACAAGCCTGGCATACCAGCTCTGAGCGACCTCTGGCAATGAAACCCCACTGACCTGGGCTTGTTTGCCTAGACATACGAAGCTGGCACCTTGTGTAATATGAACGCTGTGTGGGGCTGGTGCCTATAGCTCCATGCTGGCTCCTAGGAAATTGAAATAATATTCTTGCAGACAGTCGCTGGCCCCCAACCCATGTCCTTTGCTCTCACCCAGGAAACAAGCACACCAAGAACTCTGGCCAATATAAGTTCCAAAAGTGGGAGTGGTCCCTACTCGCAAATCAATAGTTGTAACAAAAACTAATCCATTCAGAAGTATGTATTCTGACAAGGAGTACAAACTCAGAGATTACAAACTCAAACTCATAAGGATATGTATATGAATGGATTAGTTTTTCTTACAATTGACTCTTGATTTGCGAGTAGGGACCGCTCCCACTTTTGAAACTTATATTGGCCAGATTTCTCGGTGTGCTTTTTTCTTGGTATATTTAATAACAAGAACTCCAACTTATTTAACCTCAACCAGGAAACGCTGGCCATTCCCATCCCTGCTTTGCACTCTGGTGGCAGCTGGGCCGAGGGGAAGAAACAGGGGCTTTCCTCCTGGAGCTCTGTTCTTGCTTTGTAGCAACTCCTGCTGGTGGCTAGATTGCTCTCCCCACCAAAAGTTCACTGCCTGTCTACCAGCTGCTCTATCAAACTAGGCACCCCCCCCCCCGGGCTACCGAATACAGCAGCGCAACAAAGCTCTCTCACGCTGGCTTGGGGTCCCTTCAGGAGATGACGTCAGGAACTCCCCACCTCTCAGAGCACACACAGTTGTTTGGTCACCTCAGGGAAGTGGGGAAGGTGGTTCCTTCCTCCTCAATCTGGGCTCCATCTTCATCTTCAATCTTCGTTTCCCTTGAGCCATACACCCCTAACCCTGTTCTCCCAGACTCTGGAGACGGGAGGTTGCGGGGATACCTGCCCAGAGGACTTTGTCACCCACCTGTGTAGGCACCCCACAGCATTGGTGGTGGCCCCGATCCCCCAGCAGTTACGGAGCAGGGGGGCTGTACCCCAGCCCCACCCTTGTAAAGATCTCTGCGTGCTCTCTGGAAGCTTATTGCACAGCAAATACCTTGGCGCTCGCAAGCAACAGGATGGGTTATTTTGTTTGCTTTTAAATGCTGCTTATCGGAGGGGTGGGGAGGCGAAAGTGCCTGAAATTCCTGACTCAGCAGAAAGCCAGAAGCGTATGCCGGAGGAGGGAGGTTTGAGCCACTCGCAGAGGTCCTTCCTCGGCAGCTGAAGCGTCGGGGAGACACGTGTCTCTGCAACAGCTGTAAGGAGGGAAGCCACCCGGGCCTCTAGGCGCTGCAGTCAAGCAACCGTCTGCTTCCCCCCACCCCACCCGGAAAAAATAAAAAGCTTTGTGGGCGGAGGTTCTGGCCCTGCTCTCTGAGAAGAGCAGGTGCTGGCTTTGCCGGGGCTCTCGCTGACAGACCGCCTGAGTTTGCGGCTCTGGTTGTCAGCCAGCAAGGGACTAGTGAGCAGAGGGAGGCTGGCAGCCTGCCAGCAGCTGGGTCTGGCTGCCTCCGTCTCCCCACCCAGGGTGGTGTGGGCGTGGCAGCGGTATGCAAATGCTGCCTAATTCCGCTGCAGTTAACGAGGCAGCCTTGCAGCACCACGGCCAGTTCCCAGGATTGTGCTCTGACAGGGCCGGAACACGATCTCCCTGCGAGAGGCAGGGCGGGCTATAAATACCCACCGAGTGTCTCTCTGCCGGCCCCAGTCTCCAGCCCTCCTTGTGGTGTTTCCTGAGTGGGGGATATGTCTTTGCATTCTCCTCCCCTCATTTCTTTCATCTTGCCTCTCTTCCCCTCCCCAAGAACGCTTGCATGCTCTTAGCAGGCTTCCTTGCCTCTAAACTATTTTGACCCCCATCAGGTAATGGTACTGTGGCCTTTATGACTAACCAGCGGCGTCGCCAAATAGTTGTGGTTCCTAGGAGCCAGCGTTGAATATTTAAGAGCCAGCGTTCCATAGCTCTGGTGGAAGGGGTGTGTGTGGAATTAAAGTCACAAGGTGATACATTTGATTTCCTAGGTGCGTGTGCAGCCAGGGGTCTGGAATTTTTTCTGGCAGGTGCAATTGTTGTTGGAAAAGCATGTTGCTAGTAGCAGGGTGGGGAAGGAATTCAGGCCGGCTGCCATTGTCCGATACATGCTGCTGAGTCATTAGAGAAGAGAATAGCCTGTTAGCAGTGGAGGGGGATATTTGGAGTGCGCTTCTACGAAGCAGCCATTCCGAATTGGTGGGAGTGCCTGTGTTGACCCAGGGTCCCTGCCGCTTTCACCTGCGTAAAATTCGGCTCTTGGCATTGTTTAGCCCCAAGCACCTCCCATAGCTTGTGAAGAAACATTGTGTGTTGATGGGTAGCTGGTCTCCCCTTACTGTCACCTGGAATAACACTCTGTCTCTTCGCAGCTGGCAGCCCGAAAGGCAAATCCCCTTCGGCGACGTGCGGCTGCCCCCACCTGCAGACTACAGCAAGGAGATTTTGGAAGGGGATGAGGTGGAGGTGAGTGAAGGCTGCCAAGAGGCTTTCCGCACCCTTCTGGGGGTGGGGGGTGGAGCAGCGGGGTGAGCAGGAAGCTGCTGGGCGTGGAGGGTGTCCCCCTAACTTGAATTTCCCTGTCCTCTCAGGTTTATTCCCGAGCCAATGAGCATGAGCCTTGTGGCTGGTGGCTGGCCAGGGTTCGAATGATGAAAGGAGATGTAAGTATCGAACAAAATATATCCCCCTTGAAATATTCCCAGGCATTCAATGAGGGGGCAGAGTGGCCTGTCCTCACCATTAACACATTTAATGAGCTGAGCCCCTTCCGCCTCCCTGGCACATGGTAGGAGCTCTCCATGTGCACAGCAAATGCTCACAGAGCATCTGGGCGTCATGGGCCAAAATGTGGAATAGTGACGGTACTGCAATGCAGATGTTCTTATGATGCTTCTGTGACGTGTTGTTATGAGGTTGTCGTAATCTGCCTTAAGTTCACTCGATGGGAACAGGTAGAGTATAATTTTTTCAAGTACATAAAAATAATGAAAGCAAGTAAATTTCCAGGGTCGTAAGCCAGCCTGAATTTGCAGGTGTGAAAGTTTCCACTTCCCTCAAACAGCAGTGATTAGTGAGTTTCTTAGTGTGAGAATAACTGGTTCTGCATTTCCAAGAAAGACTGTTACATCCAGAGAGGGGAAGGGAACCTGCAATTGGGAGGGGGGGACTGTGACCCTAACCCCCTGGAAGAGTTTTCCAGGTTTTTTTTTCCTTCCAGTTCTTTCTTCTTGCAGTTAGAATTCACTTTCCCCCTCCTGTTCGAGTTTACTTCGGCTTAACAACTCTAAAGGCAGAACATAACTGCAGCTCTTTTGGGCTCTTCCTTTGCTGTGTCAGTGAAGGGGCTCTTTGTGGCTCCCTTTGATCTCATTCTCCTCTTGCAGTTCTACGTCATAGAATACGCCGCTTGCGATGCCATCTACAATGAAATCGTCACGTTGGAGCGGCTGCGGCCTGTCAACCCCAGCAAAGTGGCCACCAAGTGCAGCTTTTTCAAAGTCACCATTGCGGTACCAGAGGATCTCAAGGAGGCGTGAGTGTTAACATAAACACAATTCAAATGGTTGGTGCTGACCCTTAAAGCCCTAAACGGCCCCAGCCCAGTATACCCGAAGGAGCGTCTCCACCCCCATTGCTCAGCCCAGACACTGAGGTCCAGCTCCATGGGAGGGCCTTCTGCTCGTTCCCTCAGTGTGAGAAGCGAAGCTACAGGGAACCAGGCAGAGGGCCTTCTCTGTAGTGGCATCCTCCCAGTGGAACGCCCTCCCACCAGATGTCAAGGAGATAAAGAACTGCACAACTTTTAAAAGACATCTGAAGGCAGCCCTGTATCAGGAAGTTTTTAATGTTTGATGCTTTATTATGTTGTATATTCTGTAATCCGCCAGAGTGGCTGGGGATACCCAGCCATATGGGTGGGGTATTAATAATAGTAATAGTAATAACAACAACTGTGTGTGGGAGAGGGGGAGCTTGTCTGCCAAATCCACATTCTTTCCGATTCAAACCTCCATCAGCCCACATCTGCCTGGGATTGATTTTGCTTGCACTGTGCAGATATTTGCTCCATCTGAAGGGAAGTCGGTTTCAGGAGGTGCGCTATTGAATGAGTCAACTTTTCTGAATAAGCAATATGTAAGGCGCTGTGGGTTAAACCACAGAGCCTAGGACTTGCCGATCAGAAGGTCGGCGGTTCAAATCCCCGCGACGGGGTGAGCTCCCGTTGGCTCAGTCCCTGCTCCTGCCAACCTAGCAGTTCGAAAGCACGTCAAAGTGCAAGTAGATAAATAGGTACCGCTCCAGCGGGAAGGGAAACGGCGTTTCCGTGCGCTGCTCTGGTTTGCCAGAAGCGGCTTAGCCATGCTGGCCACATGACCCGGAAGCTGTACGCCGGCTCCCTCGGCCAGTAAAGCGAGATGAGCGCCGCAACCCCAGAGTCGGCCGCGACTGGACCTAATGGTCAGGGGTCCCCTTTATATTTACCTTTAAGGCCTTCTTAAACCAAATGTGAAGGGCATTTCCCCATCCTTGGGCAGTAGTCATTCTTTTCTCAGCCCACAAATATATATTAAGAGTTTTACAAACTACCTCTGCACCGTCCTCCTCAAACGTTGGTCGTAAACGTAGCCTGGCATCGAGACTCCCTGGGCTGCCTGCAATCTCAGAGGTCTCTTGTAAAACCTGTCTCTAAAGCTCCGTACAGATTCACAGGTCCACCGCATGTGGAAGCCTGAACTTTCAGCATCTCAGGTTGGCGTGCACACTTTTTCCGAAGCTTCTTACCGTTCCTCTGTTTCCTCTTCGCAGCTGCTCAAACGAAAACGTCCACAAGGAGTTCAAGAAAGCCGTGAGCGCGAACTGCATCTTCCTCAGTTCCACTAGCAGTGAGCTCGTCATCCTCGTAAGGCTCTTCCTCCTCTGTTCCGGGGGTGGCGTCTGCCTGCTTAGCTGAACCAAGTGGGGAGGAAAATGCCAGTGACTTGTTCTCAGAGCCGGACCCTGTGTGGCTCTTCACTCCCCTCTAGTGGCAGGAACTGCAGATGACCACTAAATGCGCAACTGCAACTTCTACATCTGCTTGGGGCATATTTCTCGTCCAGACCTGTGATGGATTTCTCGTTTTGCACTTGGGACATGATAAAGGGCGTCTTCTCAGGATGGGGTGGGGTGGGGGAGTTCTCTCGCTTCAGAGGAAATGATCCTCTCCAGGACCTGTGGTTTCCGTGTTAACTTGCCTTTAATTTTAACTGGGTGGATAATAATAATAATAATAATAATAATAATAATAATAATAATATTTATTTATACCCCGCCCTCCCCAGCCAAGGCTGGGCTCAGAGCGGCTAACAAGCAATAATAAAAACAAGCGGAATGAATCCAACTTAAAAACAACATTAAAATATTGAAACATTAAAATATTAAAATGTAGCTTCATCGCAGGAGGAGAAAGGAAAAGAAAGAAGAAAGAGGAAGAGGGAATCAAATTGACTCCAAGCCAAAGGCCAGGCGGAACAACTCTGTCTTACAGGCCCTGCGGAAAGAAATCAGATCCTGCAGGGCCCTGGTCTCATGAGGCAGAGCGTTCCACCAGGCCGGAGCCAGTGTTGAAAAGGATGACTGACAGCTTGAATTCTTGTTAGACTAAACACCTTAAAACCTGGTGGGGCAGTTCTGTCTCGTAGGCTCACCTGTGTTCTTGGTTTGCCAGCACATGGCGGCCTAACTAACTTTTGCTCTCTCTCTCTCTCCCTGCAGTCCACAAACGAGTCCACCGTCAAGAGGGCGTCTCTGCTGGGCGACATGCACTTGCGCAGCATCCGGACTAAGCTGATGCTCATGTCCCGGAATGAGGAGGCCAACAAACACTTGGAGGTGAGAGAGAGAGGACCCTCCAAGCGCCACAGCGCCCCCTGAGTGCAGGAGCGGGGAGCGTCTCTGGCTCAGGACTAGCTGACAGTAGCTGCCATCCTGGGCCCGAAGGACAGGAGTGCCAAGCGGGGAGGCAGAAGGGTACCTTTCTAAAATGCGAAGCAGTGCTGGAGAATGCAGCGTTTCAGTTTGGGAGAACTCCCTGCCAGATATAGATGCCAGAAGATGGCCAGAGGCCCAACTGGTCCAGCCCCCTGTTCTCCCAGTGGTCAGCCAGGTACCTCTTATGGGAAACCTGCAAGCAGGACCCCCGCCAAAAGAGCCGCTCTCCCTTCCTGCAGTTTCCAGCAGCTGGTATTTGGAAAGCACGCTTCTGCCTCCAGCTGTGGGTGCAGCGTTCTGTGAAAGTCACAAGCTTGACATAATATAATAATAATAATATATTATTTATACCCCGCCCATCTGGCTGAGTTTCCCCAGGCACTTTGGGCGGCTCTCAATTGAGTGTTAAAAACAATACAGCATTAAATATTATAAACTTCCCTAAACAGGGCTGCCTTCAGATGTCTTTTAAATAGAAGATAGCTGCTTATTTCCTTCACATCTGAAGGGAGGGCGTTCCACAGGGTGGGCGCCACCACCGAGAAGGCCCTCTGCCTGGTTCCCTGTAGCTTTGCTTCTCGCAGGGAGGAAACTGCCAGAAGGCCTTCGGAGCTGGACCTCAGTGTCCGGCTGAAAGATGGGGGTGGAGACGCTCCTTCGGGTATACAGGACCAAGGCCGTTTAGGGCTTTCAAGGTCAGCACCAACACTTTGAATTGTGCTCGGAAACATCCTGGGAGCCAATGTAGGTCTTTCAGGACCGGTGTTATGTGGTCTCGGCGGCCGCTCCCAGTTACCAGTCTAGCTGCCGCATTCTGGATTAATTGGCAGTTTCTGGGTCACCTTCCAAGGTAGCCCCACGTAGAGCGCATTGCAGTAGTCCAAGCGGGAGATAACTAGAGCATGCACCACTCTGGCCAGTCTGCGGGCAGGGAGGGTCTCATCCTGCGTACCAGGTGGAGCTGGTAGACAGCCGCCCTGGACACAGAATTGACCTGCGCCTCCATGGACAGCTGTGAGTCCAAAATGACTCCCAGGCTGCGCACCTGGTCCTTCGGGGCCACAGTTGCCCCATTCAGGACCCACGTGCCAACCTTAGTTGATCCAGTCTTATAAGACCTGCTCTGTCCCCAAGTGTGGCTGCCTGGCCTGAATGCCGGGCCTTTTGTGGCAGGTGAGGGCCCAGGCTTGAAAAGCGAGGTGGGGCTCATGCGACCTCTGAGACCTGTTTCCCATCATGCCTCTGCCTCTCCCCCCAGACGAGTAAGCAGCTGGCGTCGGCATTCCAGGAGGAGTTCACGGTGCGGGAGGACCTGATGGGGCTGGCCATCGGAACGCACGGGGCCAACATCCAGCAGGCCCGGAAAGTGCAGGGCGTCACTGCCATTGAGCTGGACGAGGAGACCTGCACCTTCCGCATCTACGGGGAGGTAGGGGCCGGGGGCTGCTTCTAGACTTCTGGGAGAAGACGGGGTGGGCCGGGCTGCTTTCCTTTTGCCTGGTGCTGGTGTGTAGAGAAAAGGAACAAAGACCCACCTGATAAATGAATCCTGTGAGTGGGGCCGGAAACTCTGGTTGTGGGGCTTGGTAAGCAAGGCGGCTTTAACTGAGAAAGAACGAACTTTGGGGTCTTTTGGCCTGGAGGGAGAAAGGCCTGGCGTGTGGCTGTGCAGTGGGAGGACCTGCAAACAGTTTGTCAGGCCTGAGCAGCCGCCTTGGTGGCCTAGAACCTCGCAAGCCACCAGCATAGTGTGTTGAGCTGCTTGGCATGCTGTTCCCTTTTGCTCCTCCGCAGACCCCGGAAGCCTGCAAGCAGGCCAGGAGCTTCCTCGAATTCTCTGAAGACTCTGTTCAAGTCCCTCGGAACCTAGTCGGTGAGTGAGACAGTTTTCTAGCTCCAGGACGAAACCTGATGGAGCATCCCATTCTTTCTCTCCCTTCACAGAAACCTACCGTATTTTTCGCCCTATAGGACGCACTTTTTCCCCTCCAAAAATGAAGGGGAAATGTGTGTGCGTCCTATGGGGCGACTGCAGGCTTTCACTGAAGCCTGGAGAGCGAGGGGGGTCGGTGCGCACCAACCCCTCTCGCTCTCCAGGCTTCAGGAAGCTATCCGCTAGCTGTGGGAGACGCAGCTCTCCCACGGCTAGCGGAGAGCTTGCCTGCACCCAGAAGCTTGGGGCGCGCTGAGCTCAGCATGCCCCAAGCTTCGGGCTTCGCGCAGCTCTCCCACGGCTTGTGGATAGCAGCCTGTTCTGGGGTCGGGGGAAGCTCGGGCTTCCCCCGCCCCAGCCCCGCACCTGGGGGGGAAATAAATTTTTTTCCCCTTATTTCCCACCAAAAAAACTAGGTGCGTCCTATGGGGCGAAAAATACGGTATGTTTGTGAAACCAGATTGGGAAGCCAGTGCTACCTTGGAGTTTGCTTGGGAGTTGAGTTGCAGCAATTCTGCTTAAGAAAACCCAGGATTTAGTTGCACAAGACAGGCAGGGGAAGGTTCAGTCCAAGGCACCTGGTCGGCAGAGCTGTTTCTCAAGCAAAGATTTGTTGCATAGATTTTCCTCAAGCAACAGAAGGGCGTCAATGATTTTCCTTCCCTGTCATTGGCAACGAGTGCAAATGCACAAGGGTGTGTGTGCAAAAAAGGGGTTCTTTTTTGTATGGAGGAGGTGTTTACTAGTGGGTTTCCTCATCCATTGACCTGTCCCCCTCCAAGGCACTATGGTGCCAATTTGCAAGTGACTTGGCGCTAGGGACATAGAGTTAAGGCGGCAGAGCAACGTGCCGACAGCCTGTGTGTGCTTGATTTACGCAGGCCCTCCAACTCCCTGTTTTCATTTGCCTCCTGCAGGGAAAGTGATAGGCAAGAACGGCAAAGTCATCCAGGAGATTGTGGACAAATCCGGCGTGGTCCGAGTTCGGGTGGAAGGTGACAACGACAAGAAGAACCCCAGGGAGGAGGTAAATTGGGCTGCAGAGCGGAGAAGCCACCACAGCAGCTTCTTCCTGTGTGGGTCCCCTGCCCCAGTTCCCAAGCCCCAGGTTTCCGTCTCTTCTCAAAGCCACAGTGTCCCACGTTTGCCCACGTGCCACGCCCCATCAAATCATCCCATCTGCGTTTGTCTGCTTTCAGTCCTTGCTGGCTGGTCCAGTTTGTCCCCTGGCTAAAGCTGTCCAAAACACAGACATTGGACAAGAACCAAATGTATGTCTCTGACTCTTTCTTGCTTTCTTGGATCCCGATAATCTTTCCCTCTCGAAAACTCACACGGGCCTGCCCTCTGTCCCGCTCTGGTCGAAACTCTGCTTTCCCAGAGCACAAAACGTCATCCCTTTGGTTTAACTGGGATACCTGTGCGGGGAACGTTGACTAATTGGCTTTAAAGCTGGCAGCCCTGGTAACCTCTCCGTCTTCTGCCTGGGGAAAAGGTGCCCTGCTCTTTGCCAACCTCCCTGTCTCCTTTCCCCAGGGGATGGTCCCTTTCATCTTTGTGGGAACACGGGAGAACATCAGCAACGCGCAGGCGCTGCTGGAGTACCATCTCTCCTACCTTCAGGTAAGGCCGCTGGTGTGGTTCTCCTGGGCTGTGGCGAGGGAGGATGGGGCCATGGGGCAAGCCTGCTTCCATCGCCCTGGGGCCAGAGCCATCTTCGCCAGACCCCTCCATTTCGGGACACAGGTGCAGAATGTCGGAACTGCCGCCCAGTTCTGTGGACCTCTGCCTCCCCCTCCCCCCCCCCAAGGTGCTGACATGTTGATGTTTAAAGATCAGCATCATGGGAGGGCAGCTTTCTAGCTACCCCTCCTCCTTCCCCTTGGAATCTGCTGCAGATCTCTGAGCAAGATCACAGGACAGGTCTTTCCAGGACCAAGGGGAAACTGGCAATCTCCTTTTTTTATTTTTGCTGTTGGGTGCTGGATACTGCTTATGGTACTGAATTTTTTGGGTGGTTTTTTTGGGGGGGTTACTATACTTACTCTCCTGCCAACCTAGCAGTTCGAAAGCATGTCAAAGTGCAAGTAGATAAAGAGGTACCACTCCAGCGGGAAGATAAACGGCATTTCCGTGCGCTGCTCTGGTTCGCCAGAAGCGGCTTAGTCCTGCTGGACACATGACCCGGAAGCTGTATGCCGGCTCCCTCGGCCAGTAAAGCGAGATGAGCGCTGCAACCCCAGAGTCGGCCACGACTGGACCTAATGGTCAGGGGTCCCTTTACCTTTACTATACTTACTATGGTTATAAAATTTCATTTTGCACTGTTTGGTTTTGAATTGCATTCCTGTTTTCTTTGAGTGTGCAGTTTTTTTTGGGGGGGGTATAGAAAGCGGCATACAAATAAAATGAGTGAAGTCCAGAAGATGTAGCTGGGGTGCCCCCCGAATGCTTTTGCACAGTTCTTTTGGGGGGCCTTTCCTGGCCTTGGAAGAGTCTTGACCGTTTGTGTCCTTCCTGCCCGACTTTCCCCCAGCTTTTTTCCAAATGCTGCTGAGAGATGGCCGGCGTAAATTCTACGGCGCTCTTGAAGCAGACACTCTTCCCTCCTTCTCTGCGAGGCCCTTGGCTCCTCCCCGACTGGGGGTGGTGGCGGCCTGGGGCCTTGTTCTCAACCCTTTCCCCCTTCCCCCTGCTAGGAGGTGGAGCAGCTGCGCCTGGAGCGGCTGCAGATCGATGAGCAGCTGCGCCAGATCGGCCTGGGCTTCCGCCCCCTCTCCAACCGGTCGGATAAGGAGCGGGGCGGCTACACCACGGACGAGAGCACCTCCTCCTCCCTGCATGGCACGCGGACCTACGGGGGCAGCTACGGTGGGCGCGGCGGCCGTGGGCGCAGGGGACCCAACTCTGGTTATGGTGAGTTGCGTGAGGCCGGCTGTATTCCTGGTGGCAAAGGACTGCGCCCAGAATATCTGGGGATTGCACACATAGAAGAGCTCTTTGTATCACATTGATAACATCCCACCAAATCAGCTGTTTAACATCCCTCCAAATCAGCTGTTTAACATCAAATCAGTTGTTTAGAATCCCACCAAATCAGCCGTTTAGCATCCCTCCAAATCAGCTGTTTAACATCAAATTAGTCGTTTAGCATTCCACCAAATCAGCCATTTAACATCCCACCAAATCAGCCGTTTAACATAAATCAGTTGTTTCATATCCCACCAAATCAGCCGTTTAACATCAAATCAGTTGGTTAGCATCCCTCCAAATCAGCCATTTAACATCCCACCAAATCAGCTGTTCAACATAAATCAGTTGTTTTGCATCCCACCAAATCAGCCATTTAACATTAAATCAGTTGTTTAGCATCCCACCAAATCAGCCGTTTAACACAAATCAGTTATTTAGCATCCCTCCAAGTCAGCCATTTAACATCCCTCCAAATCAGCCGTTTAACATCAAATCAGTTGTTTAGCATCCCTCCAAATCAGCTGTTTAGCATTGGAAGCAGGAATGGTGAGTGGGAACAGGTCCACTCTCCTCGCTCCAGAACAACAGGAGGGCAGAACGTTAGCTGTTTGGGAAGAAGCTCCTGTGCACAGTGCTGGGTGTTGGATCAGGATAGTGAGTGTGTTTAGGGGTGCCCCTGTCTGGATTGGGAATGAATATCTTCTACCTGGGGTGGGGAGGTTCTGTTGACAACCAAGTTCATTGCTCTGTGTGAAACGTGGTTGTGCAAGCATTGCCTCAGCTAGTGTGCTTGCCACCTCGAAATTTCATGGAAGTGAGCCTTTTTGGTTACAACTGTTCGATTATGGGACACCTTCGTGGCTGTAAGGGATTCAGGAAGCTCCATCTGTTGGAAGTTTTAAACATCTCTTAAAAACTCATTTGGGACGCGGGTGGCGCTGTGGTCTAAACCACTGAGCCTAGGGCTTGCCGATCGGAAGGTTGGCTGTTCGAATCCCCACGACGGAGTGAGCTCCTGTTGCTCGGTCCCTGCTCCTGCCCACCTAGCAGTTTGAAAGCACGTCAAAAGTGCAAGTAGATAAATAGGTACCGCTCCGGCGGGAAGGTAAATGGCGTTTCCGTGTGCTGCTCTGGTTCGCCAGAAGCGGCTTAGTCCTGCTGGCCACATGACCCGGAAGCTGTACGCCATCTCCCTTGGCCAGTAAAGCGAGATGAGTGCCGCAACCCCAGAGTCGTCTGCGACTGGACTTAACTGTCAGGGGTCCTTTACTTTTAAAAACTCATTTGCCTATGTTGAAGATTAGGAGCATTTATCCTGCTTGCTGTAGCAAATTTGCTGCTTGTTTATCTCCATTTTACTGTATTTAGTATATTTTGACATTTAATACTTTTAGAGTCTTGTAGAGCAGTTAGAGCAGCCTTTCTCTACCTGTGGGCTCCCAGATGTTGTTGGATTACAACTCCCATCATCCCTGAGCTCTGGCCTTGCTATCTAGGGGTGATGGGAGTTGTAGTTCAACAACATCTGGGGACCCACAGGTTGAGAAAGGCTGAGTTAGAGGTTTTGCTAAATGTAACAGTCAGTGCAACCTCCTGCCTGGGGGCAAGCAGTCTCCCCACCACCAGTCTTTCCCCCTGCTGCGCAGGTTCACCTGCAGCATCCAGACTCTAAAAGGGGTGGGGTGTCTGCTGAGAGCAGCTCGCTGGAGCCCCTGCTCTAAGACCAGCCACTTAAGTTCCCACTTGGGCCCCCTCTTTCCTCGCCTCGTCTCCCTAGCTACCAACTCGGACGTGTCCAATGCTTCGGAAACGGAGTCTGAAAAGAGAGAGGACTACGAGTGCCCGCCGCTCAGCGACCGTGACCCCCGCCCGGAGGACAACCGCAGACGGCCAGGGGTGGGGCGGGGGCGGGGCCCTGCTCCGGCGCCTCGCGGAAGTAGCAGCAGTGGAGGAGGCGGCGGCAAGTACAACAGCTCCTCCATCAGTTCAGGTACGAAAGAAGCAGAAGCCGTTTTGGGTTCCCCGCAGCCAGAAAGCGGGGGGGGGGGGCGCGCTCCATCACTCTCGTGTCCCAAACCCTGAGCAGGATGTTCCTGGGCTGCGTGGCCAGCTGGATTCAAGCGTTGCTGTGAATTGGTGGGGGAACAGCCTAAAGACACCTCCCCTCCCATCAGTGGCTGTTGAGCTCTGGATTTCCTAGGACAAAGGCCTAGGACAGGGTGGTCTAACATGTGGTAGCCTTCGAGGCCTTTTTTTTGGAACATCTGACACCCTAACACTGCCCCCCCCCCCAAAGCCAGGTGAGCAAGGCTTTGGGAAGGCAGTGTGAGGACCCTCTGACAGTGTCCTAGAGTCCTCCAGCCTCCTACCCAAAGCCTATTTCGCATTTTACCAGCTTTGGGAAGGAGCTGGGAGGCCTCTAGGACCATAGCTGTCAACTTACAGATTTGAAAATAAGGGACCAGCAGCCTTGAAAATAAGGGACCAGTAGCCAAAATAAGGGATTTTAGTCAACCAGTTAAAAGGGACCAGAGAATTTTGGAGAGCAGCGCCGGTTTTTAGCCCTTCGTTTCCAGAGGTTGCTGCTCAAGACACCAGCCGATGAAACACTGCAATTAAATAACTACAAGCATTAACCACTTTTTGCGCAAAACGAAGTCCAAGCTACGAAGATGCTGCTGCAGTTCTGTATCTTTTCTCCCGTGCTCCATCTGCAGCTCTCAATTCCATCAGGTGGGGCGGGAGGAGGGGGGGGGAAATAGTGCCCAAAGTAAACCCGCAGATCAGACCATCTATGCTAGTCTACCACTACAAATCTATGGGAGAAGCGTTTGCGGTCCTTCCCTTGTAGCCCTTGGAACACCTGCCCACGCCTCCGCCTCCTCTTCCTTTTCCTCCTCTTCCTCATCTCTCTTAACTGCTTTCTCTATGGTTGCCCTCGCTCTCCTCTCAAGGCTCCTCATCAATTCATAGACCATGCCAGGCTGCCCATCTCATTCGGGTCCTTCGGCGGCACAGCCGCAGGACGGCCTAGCGGGAGTGGCGGTGATGGGCAGAGGGGAGGCCCCAGGCAGAGAAGCTCCGTTCGGCGGCTGCGAAGAGGATAGCGGCGGAAGGGCCTGAGGCTCCCGGCGGGGAGGGGTTCCCGGGGGCCGAGCCTTGTGAGAGGAGGCCGGAGGGGGGCGGACGGGGCAGCCAAGCAACACAGTTGGCCGGCAGGGAGGGAGGGAGAGGAGCTGCTTCCTTTGAAACCCGGGAAATTTAAGGAACATCGATCAACAAGGGACAGCAGCGGGACATGTTGCTGGGATAAGGGACTGTCCCTCCAAATAAGGAGTTGATGGGCGACCTCTTCCCTCTGCAGTATTGAAAGACCCTGACAGCAACCCTTACAGCCTGCTGGACAACACCGAAACTGACCAGACCGCGGACACGGACGCCAGCGAGTCGCAGCCTGTCAGCAACCGCCGGCGTCGGTCCCGCCGGCGCCGCACTGACGAAGACGCCACCATGATGGACGGAGGCCTGGAGTCGGACAACATGTCTGTTAACGAGAATGGCCTGGGTGAGTGGAGGGTGGGGCAGGCCCATTCCCAGCCGTAGGTTGTGGGGATCAGGAAGAGGTGGGAGATGGGGCTGCTGGGCTGTTTTTCTTGGTGGAGGGGGTCGGTCTAACAGAGTTCTGGTCGCCCCTACCTGCCTTCCCCGCCAGCTTTTAAATACCTGCTGAAAACCTTCCTATTCCTGTTTTGAAGTATGGCTGCAATATTTTTTTTATCTTGTTTTGTAAACCGCTTATAAGGTGGTTGTTGTTTTTTACAACCAAGAGGCGTACAAATTTTATGAGATAAATGGCTATAAACACATTTTCACAACACAGCAATATAGAAATATCTTTGTAAATGAATAAATCTGCCCAAGGTGCCTACGTTGCTTTTAAAGTTGCACCTGTGGTGGCTGGAACTGAGGATCTGATTCTGCTCACGTTTGGCCAGTTGAGTGCCGTCAATGAGACGAAAGAGCCATAAATCCTTAACGCACCTCTTTAGCCTGGCCTTTGACACTTGAGGGGTATATTTTTAAGACCCACCTTGTTTTTGTGATCATAAGTTTTTGTAAACTGTTTTTAATATTGTCTGTGTTTCGATGCTCTAACGCACCCAGGGACCTTAGGGCAAAGGGAGTTATTTTTATTATTAACGAAATAATAATATTTCATTAATATTAATGTAAGCTGATGGGATATGAGCTGACTGTCCAGGAAAGAGAATACAGTGGAACCTCGGCTTAAGAACTTAATTCGTTCTGGAGGTCCGTTCTTAAACTGAAACGGTTCTTAACCTGAGGTACCACTTTAGCTAATGGGGTCTCCCGCTTCCGCCACGCTGTTTCTGTTCTCATCCTGAAGCAAAGTTCTTAACCCAAGGTACCATTTCCGGGTTAGTGGAGTCTGTAACCCGAGGTACCACTGTACAGTGGAACCTTGGTTGTCAAACGTAATCTGTTCCGGAAGACCGTTCAGCTTCCGAAACAATAAACAACCAAGGCGGAAAATCCATTGAAAAAATGGAGGAACTTACCTTGGAAGCCATTCGACTTCCAAGGCGCGTTTGAAAATGGAAGCATTTACTTCCAGGTTGTCTGCATTTGAAAGCCAAAGCGTTCGATGACCGAGGTTCCACTGTACAGTGGTACCTCGGGTTACAGACGCTTCCGGTTACAGACGCTTCAGGTTACAGACTCCGCTAACCCAGAACTTTGCTTCAGGATGAGAACAGAAACCGCGTGGCGGCAGCGGGAGGCCCCATTAGCTAAAGTGGTGCTTCAGGTTAAGAACGGACCTCCGGAACGAATTAAGTTCTTAACCCGAGGTACCACTGTAATAGCATAGCAGAACTGTGGAGATGGAAGGGGCTCCCATCTAGTCCAACCCCTGCAGTTCAGGAATGACAGACCTTGGGGTTGTGATAGGGAGCACTTCAAAGGCACAGCTCAGCGTGAGTCCGTTGGCAGGCTGTGTGGGGAGGGGTTTGGCGGGTCGGCCATGGAGGAGTCCCTCAGGTTGACCGGCAGCCTTCCTATCCCTCCTGAGTCCGCCCTGCCTCTTTTCTCCGCCAGAGGAAGAGTCTAAACCGCAGAGACGGAACCGGAGCAGGCGCCGACGCAACCGCGGCAACCGTGTGGACGGCTCCATCAGCCGGGACCGCCAGCAAGGTATCGCCGTTCAGCCTTCCTCTCTTCCTTTGGGGAAGGTTCTGCGCCGTCACCTGCTTGGGCTTTTCCGTGCGTGACCTTGTGTCTTTTTCACCCCCTTCCCCATCGCCAACAGTCACCGTAGCCGATTACATTTCCCGAGCAGAGTCTCAGAGCCGTCAGCACCCACCGCGCAAAGAGAGCCGAGAGAAGTCGTCGGAGGACAACGCACCCAAGCAGAAGGTGAGCCAAGGCCGTGTTTGGGCAGGGCTTTGTGCCTCGTGCCCCAGAAGGCTCTGTGTGTGTGTGTGTGTGTGTGTGTGTGTGTGTGCTGCAATTTGGGGCACCTGGAACAAAAACATGGCAGCTTCTGAGAAAAGCAGCAAGAGGGGTTTGGGTTTTTTTTGTAATATTTGGGGTGTGGGGAGCCAGAGAAACCAATTCAGGCGTGTTGCCACAGCTCCCCGCAGGCTGGTCAGGCTGCTGTGATCTTGCTCCTCAGTCCAGACTGGGAAGCCTGTGATGGTGAAACTGGATTTTGTATATTGATGCCACGCCATCTTGACGCCTCTGTGAAGTTCTGATCAGGTGCCATTATGTCCTTTTTATACAGAGTGCGGAAGAAGATGGTTGAGAAGTGAGAGAACAGCCATTTTGGGGGAAGTTTATTTTAAACGTGTTAAAAAAAATAGTCGTTTTGCTTTATTTTTTTATTTTTAAGTAAGGTTTCAGCAGCAGCTGTTCAAGTAACATTTTTTCCGTCCAAGAAATGAACACCGTAGCTGAAGAAAAATAGTCACCATGAAAGAAATATAAAGATACTACAGTGGTGCCTCAGGTTAAGAACTTAATTCGTTCTGGAGGTCCATTCTTAACCTGAAACTGTTCTTAACCTGAAGCACCACTTTAGCTAATGGGGCCTCCCACTGCTGCTGGAGCACGATTTCTGTTCTCATCCTGAAGCAAAGTTAATAATACTACTAATAATAATAATACTAATTTATTATTTATACCCCGCCCATCTGGCCGAGTCTCCCCAGCCACTCTGGGCGGCTCCTGATCAAGTGTTAAAAACAGTACAGCATTAAATATTAAAAACTTCCATGAACAGGGCCGCCTTCAGATGTCTTCTAAAGATAGGATAGCTGCTTATTTCCTTCACATCTGAAGGGAGGGTGTTCCACAGGGAGGGCGCCACCACCGAGAAGGCCCTCTGTCTGGTTCCCTGTAACCTCACTTCTCGCAATGAGGGAACCGCCAGAAGGCCCTCGGAGCTGGACCTCAGTGTCCGGGCTGAACGATGAGGTGAAGACGCTCCTTCAGGTATACAGGACCGAGGCCTTTTAGGGCTTTAAAGGTCATCACCAACACTTTGAATTGTGCTCGGAAACGTACTGGGAGCCAATGCAGATCTCTCAGAACCAGTGTTATGTGGTCTCGGCGGCCGCTCCCAGTCACCAGTCTAGCTGCCGCATTCTGGATTAATTGCAGTTTCTGGTTCACCTTCAAAGGTAGCCCCACATAGAGTGCATTGCAGTAGTCCAAGCGGGAGATAACTAGAGCATGCACCACTCTGGTAGGGTCTTCGCCTGCGTACCAGGTGGAGCTGATAAACAGCTGCCCTGGGTTAGCGGAGTCTGTAACCTGAAGTGAATGTAACCTGAAGCGTCTGTAACCCAAGGTACCACTGTATTTCTTGCTGGAAATGATAAACCGATTTAGGCCGGCTGCAGCCATGCCTCTCTCAAGTTTGCTGGGCCTGCCAAGGGGGTCACTGGTTTGCTTTTTGTGGCTTCTCTTCCAGGTTGAGACCACCAGCAAGGTTGTCAACGGCCCTACGGAGAACGGCGAGCATGCTGCCGCCAGCGAGGAGGTGGCTGCCCTGGTGAACGGCGTGTCCTAAGCTCGCTTGCGTGCGTGGCCCCTGCCCCAAGTCGCAGCCGGCCGAACCCTCCTCTGAAACGAAAACGATCCCTACTTTCCACCTGCTTGCAACATCTTAAAGAGAAAACGAAATAAACACCACACCAGTCTCTTGTTTAAGAACAAAACCATTATTTAAAAAAAAAAAACGAAACGAAACAAATCGACCCGAATCCCAAGGTAATGATGATCTAGCGCTCGTTAAAAGCTTGCCAAAGATGGGATACTCTTCTTTACCACAGCTCTTAACACATCCTGGTTAAGCTTTCAGCAGTGGCAGCCAGACAGGGCAGTGAAAAATTCAAAACAAAACCCCTCTCTTTTCTTTTCTGCCCTCTTGTTATGTCAGGGGGGGGGGGAATCTCTGACGCTACCTGAGCTCGTAACCCCCCTCCCTTTTCTTAGAGGCGCACACATTGTAGGGGGAAAAACTACTATGACTTAACATGCATCTGTTTTTGGTGACTTATAAGAGTTTTTTTCTGTTTAGAAACAAAAATGTGAAGAGAGAAAATAAAAAAATAACTGGCTTTTCAAAACTGGAGAAAGGAGAGGGGGGGAGAGAAACCTGTGCCTTCTGATGATGCAGACACACACACAGACACACACACAACACACACCGCAAGAGCACAAGAGTGCTCTTGTGTCCGTTTTTTGGTTCCCTTTCCTCTTTGACTAGTGAAAAATCAAAGGCGAGGTCACGTCCGGGAGAGCGAAGCAGGAAGGCTGGCCCGCCCAGGGCACAGAGAGGGTGTCCTGAGGTTGTTTTGGGCTGTGCGCCCCTTTCCCCACCCCAAAGGGGGGGTTCTGGCCACGGAGAGGTAGGACCCTCTTCTGCAAACCAGGAGACGGGCGAGGCGGTGCTCTGCTAGGGAGAAATGGGAGACGTGAGGCACCTGCTTTGTAGGCCCACCCCAGACCAGTAATCCTTTTCTTAATTTCCCCCCCTTTGATTCTAAAAACACTGTGGAAGACAACAGCCAAAAGAGAGGAAAACGCCAGGCTTTTAGGGCGCAAGCGGACGTGGCGACGTCGCTCCTGGCGCGGCTTGCCTTCAGTTTGTGTGTTTGTGTGTGGGGGAAAAGGGGGGATTTGATCTGTGACGGTTGAGACTATTTATTTTTCACTGTACAGTATTTAAAAAGAGAATAAAAAACCCAACTCTTGAAAAAAACTACAACGCCTAAATACCAAGGTTGCTTTCTGTCCTGCCTGCCATGTTCTCTCTGTCTCTCTTCTCTCTCTGCCCGGTGGGGGTGGCTTACGGAGAACGAAGCCCCCCTCGGCCGGTGACTCCTGCTGCTCAGGCCTTCAATAAAATGCGACGAGTCTTGCCAAAGTTGGTGGTGCAGTTTTGTCCGACGTCTGCAGCCTCTGCACACAGAGAGGGGAAATGGGGGTGAGATGTGGCCGGGGGGGGGTTGTGTTTGGAAGGGGTCCCGGCCCAGCCTTCATCCTGCTCACGCCCAGCGGCTCCTGGCATTCCTTACAAGCGGATATTTGTGCGAGGGACAGAGGCTGTTCCCCAAGCTAGGTGTGGACAAGAAATCTGGCTAACTTAACAGCTTACCTGCGGAAGAACCAAATTTGGTGGTTTCTGGAACGAGCGCTGTCTGGGAAGGTGGGCCCCATGACTGACGTTCAAAATTGTAGAATTGGAAAGGATCATAGAAATATAGACAACAATCACATGAGGCAGGCAGTCATCCACTGGGAGCTTCCTGGCTGAGGGTCAGAATTCGAACCCAGACCTCCCAGGTCCTAGGCTGCTTTTGTGCAGCCCTTGGAGACGTTCCTTCATCTAGTCTCTCTGCCTTTCCTGGGGTGCTTTTCTGCCTTTCCCTGGCTGGTGTCCCAAAACTGACACTCTTGCAGGGCTCAAATTGCACCTGCCAGTGCCTTTACAAAGGTAAAATTTGCAGGTGGTGTCCTGCCTGCTTTTGCCTAAGGGTTAGGGTTAGGGGAGGAATTGGAGGGGGATGTGCCTCTAGCTGAAAAATAACTCTGGTAAATATATTAACAAATCAATGAGACACAGTGGGCTCATCCTGGGAGCCTGCGCTGTCTTGGAAAGATCCTTTGCTCCACTGTGTCATCCTGACACTCCTACAACTGCAGAATTGGAAGAATCCCTGATGGAGAGCCCACCGAAAAGCTCTTGCTATCTGAAAGCTTGTTCTAATGCATGGGTAGGCAACCTAAGGCCCAGGGGCCGGATCCAGCCCAGTCGCCTTCTAAATCCGGAATCGGCATGTTTTTACATGAGTAGAATGTGCCCTTTTATTTAAAATGCATCTCTGGGTTATTTGTGGGGCATAGGAAGTTGTTCTTTTTTTTTTTTCAAAATATAGTCCGGCCCCCCACAAGGTCTGAGGGACAGTGGACCGGCCCCCTGCTGAAAAAGTTTGCTGACCCCATCCTAATGTTTCACCTGAATCTCATTTGAATCCATTGGTTCGGGTCCTATCTGCTGGAATTGCGGCAGATTTTACTCAGGTGCGAAAGAGTGGGCAAGGCTTGGAATACATCACTTTGGCCCGTTGCTGTTGTTTAGTCGTTTAGTGGTGTCCGCCTCTTCATGGCCCCCCGGACCAGAGCACGCCAGGCCCTCCTGTCTTCCACTGCCTCTCCCAGTTTGGTCAAACTCATGTTAGTAGCTTCGAGAACACTGTCCCACCATCTCGTCCTCTGTTGTCCCCTTCTCCTTGGGCCCTCCATCTTTCCCAACATCAGGGTCTTTTCCAGGGAGTCTTCTCTTCTCATGAGGTGGCCAAAGTCTTGGAGCTTCAGCTTCAGGATCTGTCCTTCCAGTGAGCACTCAGGGCTGATTTCCTTCCGAATGGAGAGGTTGGATCTTCTTGCAGTCCATGGGACTCTCAAGAGTCTCCTCCAGCAGCAGAATTCAAAAGCATCCATTCTTCGGCAATCGGCCTTCTTTATGGTCCAGCTCTCACTTCCATACGTCACTACTGGGAAAACCAGAGCTTTAACTATACGGACCTTTGTTGGCAAGGTCTCAGGTGGCTAGTCCTAGTCTTTATAACCCTGTACCTTCTTCCAGAACGCAGAAGCTGAAAGAGATCATTTCTAGGGTGCGCACTATCCTGCGCTATCTCTGCAGCTTTCTTACGGCACCTGGAAGCGTAGATTTGATCCAAGGTAGGGAGAGTTCACCCAATTATTCTCCAGCACCATAATTCAAAAGCATCCCTTCTTTGGTGATCAGCCTTCTGGCCTGCAAGCCTCCCAGCACCTTTTCTCCCCCCCCCCTTCCACAGGTAAGTCTGCAGGTAAAGGAGGAAGGGGGTAGGCCCACCCCTTCCTTTCCTCCCACCCAATCTCCAGTATCACAGAAATGCGCATTCAGAAGACAGAAATTGCAGGTGGGGTGGGGGCACATGCTATTTTTGGGGGGTGGAGTTCCTGGTACCACCCGAATGATTCACCTTTGGTGCAGATTTTGATCCTTGGCTGGGCTGCTCTTCTCCACTCGCCTCCCCCCCCCCCGAAACTGGCTGTATTGTAAAAGGCAAATGAGAGTAAACTTGGGTAAAATTCAAAATTGGGAACGGAGTACGACAAGGCTGTATATTGTCTCCCTGCTTATTTAACTTATATGCAGGATTCATCATGCGAAAGGCTGGGCTAAATGAATCACAAGCTGAAATTAAGATTGCCGGAAGAAATATCAACAACCTCAGATATGCAGATGACACAACCTTGATGGCAGAAAGTGAGGAGTAATTAAAGAACCTTTTAATGAGGGTGAAAGAGGAGAGCGCAAAATAGGGTCTGAAGCTCAACATCAAAAAAACCAAGATCATGGCCACTGGGCCCATCACCTCCTGGCAAATAGAAGGGGAAGAAATGGAGGCAGGGAGAGATTTTACTTTCTTGGGCTCCATGATCGCTGCAGATGGTGACAGCGGCTAACAAGCAATAATAAAAACAAGTTGAATGAATACAACTTAAAAACAAGATTAAACTACATTAAAATGCAGCCTCATCACAGAAGGAGAAAGGAAAAAAGAAAGGGGGAGGGAATCAAACTGATTCCAAGCCAAAGGCCAGGCGGAACAACTCTGACTTACAGGCCCTGTGGAAAGAAATCAGATCCCTCAGGGCCCTGGTCTCATGAGACAGATCGTTCCACCAGGCCGGGGCCAGTGTTGAAAAGGCCCTGCCTCTGGTTGAAGCTAATTACGGTAACTTCCTTAGGGCACGGGACCACTAGGGTGTTCCTATTTATGGACCTTGAGGCTTTTTGTGGGGCATACCAGGGGAGGTGGTCCTGTAGGTACGAGTGTCCTAGGCCATGAAGGGCTTTAAAGGTCAAAACCAGCACCTTAAATCTGACCCTGTACTCCACTGGGAGCTCCGGCAGGAAGGTAAACGGCGTTTCTGTGCGCTGCTCTGGTTTGCCAGAAGCGGCTTAGTCCTGCTGGCCACATGACCCAGAAGCTGTCTGCGGACAAACGCCGGCTCCCTCGGCCAATAAAGCGAGATGAGCGCCGCAACCCCAGAGTCATCCACAACTGAACCTAACTGTCAGGGGTCCCTTTACCTTTATACTTTGACGTGCTTTTGAACTGCTAGGTTGGCAGGAGCAGGGACCGAGCAATGGGAGCTCACTCCGTCGTGGGGATTCGAACCGCCAACCTTCTGATCAGCAAGTCCTAGGCTCTGTGGTTTAACCCACAGTGCCACCCATGTCCATAGGACAGGACCCAAATCACAGGATTCAGAAGACAACAAAGGAGATTCCGACTGAACATTAGAAAAAGCTTTCTGATGCTGCGAGATCTTTGACCCTGGAATGGACCCCCTTCGGAAAGCGGTGGAGATTCCTGCATTCCAAATCTTCACTTCTAAGATTCTACGAAATGCAATAAAATGATAATAATCTCAGGGGTGTTTTTTTTCAGCGGGTGGGTGTGTTTCCGATTGCATTGCACAGACAGGAAAGACATTTCCCCCTCTAAGTCAGGGCTTAAAATCAACCCCCAGCCCTTCCAAAAAAGCCTATGGCTCATCAAACTTAAGGCAGGTGGGCCAGACCCCTGGGAACGACCTTCTCTTCACTTGCTAATGAGGCTGTTAAGCCCTTGCAGCAAAAATGAATATTCAAACACTCCACTATCAGGGCTTTTGAGAGGATTACAGCACTCCTGTAGTTTGGGGCGGGAGGAAAAACTAGGCAGGTGTAAACAGGTGGAACATTTTTGGGAAAGGGGAGGAAATCTCCATCAAGCAACAGCAGGATGCCCTAGGCCTGTCCTGCAGGTTTTTTATGGGGGGGACGGACGGACTGCAACTGCCGTCATGCTCTGCCTACTGATGGCTGCTTTGAGTTCCAAGTTGTAGGCACAGACCATCTTGCCTGCCTAATAATAATAATAATCCCCCCCCCCGCATTTTATTTTTTTATTGTTGCTGTTGTTTAGTCGTTTAGCCATGTCCGCCTCTTCGTGACCCCCTGGACCAGAGCACGCCAGGCCCTCCTGTCTTCCACTGCCTCCCGTAGTTTGGTCAAACTCATGCTGGTAGCTTTGAGAACACTGTCCCACCATCTCGTCCTCTGTCATCCCCTTCTCCTTGTGCCCTCCATCTTTCCCAGCATCAGGGTCTTTTCCAAGGAGTCTTCTCTTCTCATGAGGTGGCCAAAGTACTGGAGCCTCAGCTTCAGGATCCGTCCTTCCAGTGAGCACTCAGGGCTGATTTCCTTCAGAATGGAGAGGTTTGATCTTCTTGCAGTCCATGGGACTCTCCAGAGTCTCCTCCAGCACCAGAATTCAAAAGCATCCATTCTTCGGCGATCAGCCTTCTTTATTAACATTCTTATATTACATCGGTAAACATTGTCATATTACATTACAGGACTTACTATAATAAAAGTTTCCAACATGTATACAAAAATTATATACACGTTTATATACCTAGAAAGAAAATGAAACAAAAAAAAGTAAGAACAAAGAGGAAAAAACAACATTTTTTTCCAAAAATCATATACATACCAACACACTAGACATCCTGTCTTTCCAGTTGTATATTCCTTTTTTACAAATGAATGTACTCTTATTATTGTATATTTCTTTACATTTTATCTAATACGTTCCTATATCAATATGTGCTCTTAGTCTTATTTCTCAACTCAGTCTCACTCCAACATCAATCGAATGCTAGCATAGATAGCGAACCTTTGTTGTGTTTTTGAACATGTGTTTTATATCTATCCCATTTTCCCATAGATTTTTGTTTTGAATTGCCTCCCAGGGTATTTGTTAACTGCGCCATTTCAGCAAATTCTTGTAGCTTGTAATGCCAGTCTGTTATTGTCGGGGCTTCTTGTTCCTTCCACCCCTTTGCCACCAAAGTCTGAGCTGCAGCCGTTGCATAATAATAAATTTTATTTATACCCCGCCCTCCCCAGCCAGAGGGTGGCTAACACTGATAAAATCATAGTAAAAACATAATAGGGGGAAAAGAGGGGGGGATTAAAATATAGGTTAAAATGCAATTTAAAATGCAGCAGGGCAGTTGGGAGCAGATTATACAGCCAAAGAGGCTTCCCTGTCCAGCTGGCACCTGGAAAGGATGTCAGATCTAACATTGTTCACAGAAGCAGAGAACTGTCGAGTTGGAAGGGGTCCTCCAGTGGCCATCTAGTCCAACCCCCTGCAATGCAGGAATCACAGCTAAAGTGTTCTTGACAGATGGCCGCCCGACTTCTGTCCATGGAGTCGCAGGTTAATTCTGTGTCCAGGGCTGCTGTCTACTAGCTCCATCTGGTACGCAGGATGAGACCCTCCCTGCCTGCAGACTGTCTCGCCAGAAAGGTGCATGCTCTGGTTATCTCCCGCCTGGACTACTGCAACACGCTCTACGTGGGGCTACCTTTGAAGGTGACCCAGAAACTACAACTAATCCAGAATGCGGCAGCTAGACTGGGGACTGGGAGCGGCTGCCGAGACCACATAACACCGGTCTTGAAAGACCTACATTGGCTCCCAGTACGTTTCCGAGCACAATTCAAAGTCTTGGTGCTGACCTTGAAAGCCCTAAACGGCCTTGGTCCTGAAGGAGCGTCTCCACCCCCATCATGCTGCCTGGACACTGAGGTCCAGCACCAAGGGCCTTCTGGCGGTTCCCTCACTGAAAGAAGCAAAGCTACAGGGAACCAGGCAGAGGGCCTTCTCAGTGGTGGCGCCTGCCCTGTGGAATGCCCTCACACCAGATGTCAAAGAGAAGAACTACTACCAGACTTTTAGAAGACATCTGAGGGCAGCCCTGTTTAGTGAAGCTTTTGATATTTGATAGGTTATTGTATTTTAGTGTTCTGTTGGAAGCCGCCCAGAGTGGCTGGGGAAACCCAGCCAGATGGGTGGGTATAAATAATAAATTATTATTATTATTATTATTAACCTCCAGTGAAGGACAGGAGAGTCGGCCGCCAGCTAAAGTGAAGCAAAATGCTGGGAAGTTTTTGCCTCTGCACATGAGTCTGAGAATGTTCTGAACAGTTCCCATTGAGTTCATGAAACAGTGTACCCTGACCTGTTCTTAATGCATTGCTGACCACATCTACGGAACGTGATTGTTGTATTCTTTCATGTTATGTTCTTTCAATATCAATCTTTAGTTATAATTTAATTAGGAGGTTTCATGCCTGTCTAGTTCCAGCTCCGTTTCCCAGCCTTTAATCTATCAGTGATAAATGGTTATATGTAATTCCCGCCTTGTACCTATGTTAACCAATCAGCAACAAGTTGCTTTGTGTTTGTATCAACCAATCAGCCACAAGCACACCTGTGGCAATGTTTGTAAGATTCAATAAAAGAGAGTTCCCGGGGCTTGCCCCGGCAGACGCCTCATATGACACCTGCCACTCGTCTGTCGTGGATTCATTCCAACAGCAAAATGCAGAAAACTTCAGGTAGTGTTAATTAGATTGTTCAGAACGGCCTCCCGGGCCAAAAAGTATTTTATACCATGGAAACAAGAAGAAATTCCGATGAAAGAAGAACGGTAGACGAAATTAATGGACTGTGCAGAATTGGACAAAATGACAGGAAGGATTTGAAACCTGCGGGACCAGAGATTCACAGAACATTGGAAGAAGTATACGCACTATTTGAAGAGCAATTGTAACCAACACATTACGCCAGTAGGACTACAAGAAGTTTTGTAAGGAGGAATATATGAAGTGCTACAAAGTAGATAAAGAATAGAGATATTGGTTATGGGTTTTAAATGTAACAGGGAAAATAAGAAATGTATACTAAGAGATTGGATTGGAAAATTTTCAGACAGGACGGATGGAAGTCAAAAAAATTGAGTAAGATGTAAAAATATGTTTAATTACTGTCAAAAATGGTATGTTAAAAAAACATATCTATCTATCTATCTATCTATCTATCTATCTATCTATCTATCTATTATTTTATACCATCCTGGCATTGGTAAGACAATTGGCATATTAACTAACCGGCCAATGCTCCAAATTTTAGGCGTTTTCATATTTCTTTTCTCTTTATCCACATTCTCAAAGACATGCACGATATTCTTCCCGCACCATCATATATATATTTTCCCCTAACAACAAGCCTGCGAGGTAGGTCAGGCTGGGAGGGACTGAGCCCAAAGCGAGCTGCCTTCCTTGGGGCAGCAGGGTGCGTCTACTCAGTCCTAAAAAGGTAAAGGGACCCCTGACCGTTAGGTCCAGTCGCGGACGACTCTGGGGTTGCGGCGCTCATCTCGCTTTACTGGCCGAGGGAGCCAGCGTACAGCTTCCGGGTCATGTGGCCAGCATGACGAAGCCACTTCTGGCGAACCAGAGCAGCGCACGGAAACGCCGTTTACCTTCCTGCCGGAGCGGTACCTATTTATCTACTTGCACTTTTGACGTGCTTTCGAACTGCTAGGTTGGCAGGAGCAGGGACCGAGCAACGGGAGCTCACCCTGTCATGGGGATTCGAACCGCCGACCTTCTGATCGGCAAGCCCTAGGCTCTGTGGTTTAACCCACAGCACCACCCGCGTCCCTGCTCAGTCCTAGCCGAACTCCAACTCTTATGCCACACTGGATGAGCAAAATGCACTCTAGACATGCTCAGAGGGGTCGCCGTTGCTTCTTGGTTTGCAAACGGAATCTGGAGCAAAGGCAGGTGGTGCTATTGATTAAAAGCTGGAAGGGGCAGGTCCCACTCTCGGTTCCAAAAATAAATAAATGACAAAACCGGTGTCCAGTGGTCTGGCTAGAAGCTACAGCAAAAGTTCACTGCAGTTGAACTTCTCAGGGAATTGGCCAAGGAAGCAGATCTGTTTTGATATATTGGTTCTGGGGCTGCCTATAAGACATTGGAAATCTAACTTTGAGGCAGTTGCACTATGGAACTCCCTGCCTATTGATATCAAGGGCACTCTATTCAGCCCCTGCTAAAAAACATTATTGCTTAGACAAGCCGACCCAGATGCTTGATCCGTTGCAGTAATTTTAACTTTCTGTACATTTTAAAGTATTGTTGCAATTTCTTCTTCTTCTATCTTTTTGCAAACCGCTTTGAGGTTTGTGGGTCTATTATTTTTGCAATCAAGGAATGTATAAATTTATATTAAATAACAAATAATAATTATATATATATATATGAGACAGATAGTTTTTATTTGGTTTTACAAGTATATAATTATAACAACACTATCATTCACATCCGCATTTACAGATTCCTTCAGATCCCTCCCCTGCATGGGTCCTTTTATTAAACCTTTTCTACTGCATCTTTCCCAATAATAAATCTATATTATATAACCCTCATTGTCTCCATAGTACTTGCTATATTAGAAGTGTTATTGCAATCCTGCTTATGTTTCCATCTGCTTACAGTGGTCTCTAAGATAAATTATAAATTCTTCCCATAATAAATACAATATATTTTTAATTGTTTATCTGCGAGGGTTTTTTTAAGGGGAATCTAGCAAAAAGCTTCTCCCATTTTTACTCTGCCCAGAGTCTTTCCCTTCCGCCTCCCATCTCCTTTCTCAGGAGGAAAGACTTCCACCCCCAAACTGGGGAAGGGTTCGGCTGTGGACATTCCTCCTCCAGGCTGCAGTTTGCTCAAATGCCCGGCTTTTGTCCCTAACAGCTGGCCCCGGGGAGGCCATTTACTTCCATTTGCAAGGTAATTTCTTCCTTATGTCCCTGTGAACTCGCCCTGAGGGGGGAAAAGAATGAAGATTTCGTGGCATCAGGCCTGCAGGTGGAGGAGACCTTAAAGCGAAAGGCTCACAAATAAGGCCATTATCCTAGGTGTCTCCAAAAATATTACACATCACTTGGGAAGACAGGCAAACCAATACCAGGGTACTGGAAGAAGCAAAGATCCCCAGTGTCAAAGCAATGATTCTTCAACATCCACTTCGTTGGACTGGTCATGTGCGGATGCCCGATTATCGTCTTCCAAAGCAACTACTCTATTCTGAACTTAAAAATGGAAAGCGTAATGCTGGTGGTCAACAAAAGAGGTTTAAAGACTCTCTCAAGGCAAATCTAAAAAAATGTAGTATAGACACTAACAACTGGGAAACACTGGCCTGTGAGTGCTCCAGTTGGAGAACAGCCTTTACCAAAGGTGTCGTGGGTTTTGAAGACACTCGAACTCAGGACGCAAGGGAGAAACGGGCTAAGAGGAAGGCACGCTTGGCAAATCCACACCGTTATGGACTCCTACCCAGAAACCAATGTCCCCACTTTGAAAGGTTGTGTGGGTCCAGAATTGGCCTCCACAGTCACTTATGGACTCACTGTTAAAACTGTGTTTATGGGAGACAATCTTACTCGGCTACGAGGGATCGCCGAAGAAGAAGAAGAAGAAGAAGAAGAAGAAGAAGAAGACTTGCAGACTGTGGTGCTCTTCCGTTCAAAATGTGCGAAAGGAAAACAGGCCCACACCAAATGAAGAACCAGAGGAGGAGAGACTGCTGAGAGCACTGCAGAGAGGAGAAACACCATTGTGCACCTGTAGCAGCAAAACCGGAGGCCTTCGTCTGCCCCAGCTGCATCATAGAATAGCAGAGTCGGAAGGGACCCCCGAGGGCCATCTATCCCAACCCCCTGGCAGATGAGGGTTCAACCTCTTCTTGAAAACATCTGAGGAAGGAGAGTCCGCCACCTCCCGAGTGCCACCGCCAAACAGCTCTTACTTCCTGATGCAGAGTTGGAGCAGAAGTTTTTATACCGCTTGGACTTGGGGGTCCATTCTCTTGAGGGGAGGGTTGGCTCCAACCACTAGGCAAAGCTGCCTCATGAGTTTCGAAACATACCTAAAATCAATCTCTGACTTCGCTAATATGAAAATGGCTTTAAAACGTTTAAAAGGAGATAGGATATTAATATATCAAGGATGGAATAGCAAATAAAGTGAATAATGCAACAATAACAAAAATAATAGTAGGTAGAGATCACACACAGGTAGAGGGAAGTACTGGGCTGTGGGGGAGGGAGGGGGAGGGATTAATTGAAATGGTTAAAGATTGGTATAGGATTTAAGAGATTTAAATTTTTATAAAGATTCTATAAGGAAAGCAGAAAGCAGCAAGAAATATCAAGTAAAGGGGATATCAGTGTAAATGAAAACATGAGACTTACCATTTTGTTACATACGGTTTTGTTTTGGAGTTGTCCGCTTATTTTGGAGTTGTTTGTTGAAAAGAATGTATATTATGTGAATAAAATAATAAAGGATTTGAGACAGGAGAAAAAAGGAAAAGAAAGGAAAAAAAGAAAATGGCTTTGTTTCACTCTATACTGTTCTCCTCTGCTACAGGGAACCTGCCTGTTTCTCTTAAGGCAAAAGATTTTATTTTATTTTAAAAGGGGGGGGGGTGAGATTTTTGCTTTTATCTTCATCCCTGGGTGAAATCCGAACCCTCCTGGCACCTCGGAGAGGCCAAATCAATTAAGGCCTCTATCTCTTCCTACACTCCCTTTTAAGACAGACCAGTGCACAGACTTTTATGACTTTTTAACACCATGGCAGTGATTTTCTCTTCCTTGGTTGGCGTAGTCAAGGAATTGGCCTGCTGTGGATTTTGGGAGGGGGCAAATAATTTCTCTCTCCCCCCTTTCCCCCCCTAAAAAAAACCCAGGCCTGCTAGTTCCAAGGGATGTAAGGAGAGAGGGAGTTATAGAAATGTGTAGCTGGAAGGGACCCCAGCGGCCATCTAGTCCAGCCCCCTGGGAAAATAAAGATTTTCCCTCCCTCTCTAATCCTACAAGAATGACTGCAGTCCTGGGGCATGCTTATTTATCAGTCATTGCCATTTCAATAATTTCTCTGCTGCTTTCCTTTTATCGAAATAAAGGCACTGCCCCGGGCGTCTGACCACAGCAGGCAGTCAAACAAAACACCAGTCGCTAAAAAGGAACATCGCCAACAATCACTGCACCAAAGAGAAGTCGCTTTGAGTTCTTTTTGGAAGGGGGAAAAAACCCCAACTAAATAATTATGCAATCAATCAATCAATCAATCAATCAGTGATTGAGAACTTCATTCGCTATTTTGGCCTGGGAACGGTCTCATTCTCATTCTCTCTCTGTACGTGCTCAGAGGCACTCTTGCCCACCCCACATTCGCTCCCATTTCAGAGAAACAGAGGTTCCGCGGCTAGGACGAAGCCTCCTAATAATAATAATAATAATAATAATAATAATAATAATAATTTTATTTATATCCCGCCCTCCCCAGCCAAAGCCGGGCTCAGAGCGGCTAACAACAGTAAAATAATACAGCATTCTAAAATCAATTCATTCTAAAATCAGTTCAACGGATGGAGATTCCCAAATTGGAGGGCGAGCGAGGAGTTAAAAGCGGGGGGCGTGGCCGAGGCTGAGAGGGGGCGTGTCTCCCACATGCCCCGCCCTCCCACCCTATATAAGCCCCGGCGCTGCGCTTTGCCCATGCCGTCTTGCCTGCAGCTTCTTCCCCGGCCAGCGGGCTCCCCCGAGGTCCTCTAGTCGGCGCGCCCCCATCGAAGGAGGAGATGTTCGCCGTTTTCCCCGCGGAAGCTCCGCTGCAGCAAGAGCCCGGAGGGGCCCCGATCCCTGCTGCTGCCCCTCGGGCGCTTCCTCCTCCTCCTCCCCCCGAGGACCCCCTGGAGAAAGTCAAGCGCCCCATGAACGCTTTCATGGTGTGGTCGAGCGCGCAACGGCGCAAGATGGCACAGGAACACCCCAAGATGCACAACTCGGAGATCTCCAAGCGCCTGGGCGCCGCTTGGAAACTCCTCCCCGACGCCGAGAAGCGGCCCTTCGTGGACGAGGCCAAGCGCCTCCGGGCTCTGCACATGAAGGACTACCCCGATTATAAGTACCGGCCCCGGCGCAAGGGCGGATCCGGGCGCGCACGGGACAAGGGCGCGCCGGCAGCAGCCTCGCCAGGAACCTTTCCGTGCGCCCCGACGGCCGAGACGCGCGCCTGGAGCGCATACGCTTCCGCCGCGCCAGGAGGGACCCCCGACGGCAGGGGCGCCTGCTACCCCTACGAGCTCGCCCAAGGAGCACCCGGAGGCGGAGGAGGAGGCTACGGGGCCGGATCCCCGGCGCCCTACAGGTGAGCAAGAAGAGCAGCCCCGACGGCGCGCGGTGGGGATGGGTGGCTCGGGGGTGGTTTTGGTGATGGTGCGTAATGCTCGGAGGAGACCCCTCGGGACGCTTTGAGCGCAGGGAGGGACGCTTCGAGTTCGGTCCTGCTCGCGAGTAGACCCTCTGGAGTTTGGAAGGGGCTCACGACGTCCACTGGGTGGTAGGTGAACTTTACTCCGGAGTAGACGCGTGGAAACTGTAGACCTTGCGTAGCCGCGTCCGTAGGTTTCCGTGGGTTGGAGGCGAGCCCTACTCGGGAGGAGGCGCATTGGATTTTTACACCCTGGGAAACAACGTCCGTTAACTTCAATGGGCTGTAGGTGAGTCCTACTCGGAGTAGACGCGTTTTTTAAAAAATACTTTTTATTAAAGCGGAGTAAACGCATGGAAACTTTAGACCCCAGGTAGCAATGTCCTAGATTTCAGTGGGTTTGTGGGTGAGCCCTACTCGTGAGTAGGAAGCTCTTTAGATCTAGGGTAGAAACGTCCGTAGACTGCAGTGGGTTGGAGGTGAGCCCTACTCGAGAGTAGGCGCATTGAAGCTCTTGCACCTTGGGAGTTAGTGGTGTCCTTTAACGTCAATGGGTTGTATGCGCTATTAGTCCTACTTGGAGCAAGACTTCGTCTCATTTCAGCGAGAAGTTTGGGAAGCTCTCCTCGGAGTAAACCCATTGAAACAACGGCCTCGGGTGGTAGCGATGTCCAGTTTCAAGGGGCTGCGTGCAGTGCCGTCTCTACTCAAGAGTAGACTCGCGGAAGCACTTGGACTTCGGGTGGCAGCAACGCCAGTTCACTTCACTGGGTTGCATCAAGCAGTCGCTTCTGCTCAGAGTAGACCCAGTAAAAATAATGAAAATGGCTGTTACTTTCAGTGGGTCTACTCGGATCAAGGCTTGGTTTGATGCATCGCAATGATTCTGTTGAGGGCGACTAATACTGCAATAAATAATTTGGACTACATTTGGAGCTTCTCGTGGAGAAAACCTTCCCTCTCTTCCAGCCTCCTTGCAGGCGATCCTGTGCGTGCTTACTCGCGAGTAAGCTCCGCAGTGTCTTTTCCAGCTTGGTGGGTGGGTGGGGGCTGCGATCCTGTGCGTGCTTCCTTGCGGAGGAAGCTGCAGGGAAGCGCAGCGGGAGGGTTTACTTTGGACTTGGTGGATCGGGACCATTTCGGCTTCTCACGAAACTGACTTCCTGGATTTGCCTTCAGCTGAGCGTGCCAGACGAGCCTTCCTCTTGCTTTACAAAAGCACCGAAGAGAGGGAGGGGGAAAAAAAAGAGAAAATCTCCCTGTTTGGTTTCCTATCCAGCCAGAAATCCCATCCCGTGTTCCGATTTGCAGGAATGTTTTAACGCGTGCAACAAACAACCTCCCGTTTATTTATTTAGTTGCATTTATATCTGGGTCTTCTCCCAGGTCCTAGGTCTGCGCTCTAACCACTATGCTCCACCACCGGCTCATAAATCAGGTTTTGTGTTTTTCCAAATTAAGCGCCCCTTTTTGCATCACCAAAAAAATGTGAATTTTTTCTTTAAATTGCGTCTCTATCTGGAATGGGGAACAGGGGAACTCCTTGCTGCAGTTCCTCACTAGAGCTGCGCCTATACAGAGGCTGCTGCAATTGGCTGCTAAATTCCTGGGGTCCAGGATTCAGTTCTGGGATCTGTGCTGGGGGCAGATTTTCCGGAATTGGCTTAAGTGTCATCTATGGAGATAAGCTTTTCAGCTGCTGATTGTGTTACAAGAACAGGACACCTGGGTTCTCCGGAAGGGGGGGAGAGGAGGGAGGTGCCTTTCCGCACATCTGTTTCCAAATGTTGTTTCTAGGGCAAGGTAAAAACTTCTTTTTGTGGGGAGAATGCAGGGATTTTTTGAGAGAATCTAGGAGTCCCTACCCACCTTAAATGATAAAATTTAAACACTGCTTGGTTGTTTGTTTAGCAACCTGAAAGCGGAGATCAAGCAAGAAGAAAGAACTGTGATTCAAAACTTTAAACAAGTTGAAATAACAATAGACTACAAAAGATGATTTAAAATTGCATCCGCCTTCTTTGCTGCCACCCTAGTCGAGAACCCAGATTGCCCAATGCCCCTTTACAAAAAATAAAACGGTGCCCCCCTCTGTTTGAGGGACCCAGGAGTCCTGCCTCCCCTCTGTTTGGGGGACCCAGGAGTCCTGCCTCCCCTCTATTTCGGGAACCCAGGAGTCCTGTTCCCCTCTATTTCAGGGACCCAGGAGTCCTACTCTCTCTCTGTTTGGGGGACCCAGGAGTCCTTCTCTCCTCTGGGGGACCCAGGAGTCCTACTCTCTCTCTGGGGGACCCAGGAGTCCTGCCTCCCCTCTGTTTGGGGGACCCAGGAGTCCTGCCTCCCCTCTATTTCGGGAACCCAGGAGTCCTGCTCCCCTCTATTTCAGGGACCCAGGAGTCCTGCTCTCCCTCTGTTTGGGGGACCCGTAAGTCCTGCCTCCCCTCTGTTTGGGGGACCCAGGAGTCCTGCCTACCCATGTTTGGGGGACCCAGGAGTCCTGCCTCCCCTCCGTTTGGGGGACCCAGGAGTCCTGCCCCCTCTATTTGGGGGACCCAGGAGTCCTGCCCCTTCTCTGTTTGGGGGACCCAGGAGTCCTGCCTACCCATGTTTGGGGGACCCAGGAGTCCTTCTCTCCTCTGGGGGACCCAGGAGTCCTGCCTCCCCTCTGTTTGGGGGACCCAGGAGTCCTGCCTCCCCCTCTGTTTCAGGGACCCAGGAGTCCTGCCTTCCACCCCTGGGCTGCCCTCCTTCCTTCCTGGAGCGATCCCCAGCGCCCTGGCTTGCTGCCCCAGATCTGTCTCAGCGTCATGCCCCGGCAAAGCTGGGTGGGTGCTGGCCCTGGCAATCTGGGCGTGCCCCCCCACCCCACCCGGGGGGTTGCCAGCTCCTTGGGTGCTCTCCAGGGTGCATCATCGGCCTGCCCTGCGCCAGACACGCAAAGGGGAGCCCTGCCCCTCAGGTCGTGACCGAGGGTGGCCTAACTCGCACTCACACCCGAGCTGCTTGGCATGTGGGGTGGGGAGGGAGGGAGAAGGCATGGGAGAGGCAAGCCTTGCGGGTGTCATGGGAGGGAGCCAGGACTCCTGGGTCCCCCAGGCAGAGAGAGGGCAGGACTCCTGGGTCCCTGAAACAGAGGGGGAGGCAGGACTCCTGGGTCCCCCAAACAGAGGGGGAGGCAGGACTCCTGGGTCCCCCAAACAAAGGGGAGCAGGACTCCTGGGTCCCCCAAACAGAGGAGGGGCAGGACTCCTGGGTCCCCCAAACAAGGAGAGCAGGACTCCTGGGTCCCTCAAACAGAGGGGGAGGCAGGACTCCTGGGTCCCCCAAACAAAGGGGAGCAGGACTCCTGGGTCCCTGAAACAGAGGGGGAGGCAGGACTCCTGGGTCCCCCAAACAGAGGGGGAGGCAGGACTCCTGGGTCCCCCAAACAAAGGGGAGCAGGACTCCTGGGTCCCCCAAACAGAGGAGGGGCAGGACTCCTGGGTCCCCCAAACAAGGAGAGCAGGACTCCTGGGTCCCTCAAACAGAGGGGGAGGCAGGACTCCTGGGTCCCCCAAACAAAGGGGAGCAGGACTCCTGGGTCCCTGAAACAGAGGGGGAGGCAGGACTCCTGGGTCCCCCAAATAGAGGGGGAGGCAGGACTCCTGGGTCCCCCAAATAGAGGAGGGGCAGGACTCCTGGGTCCCCCAAACAAGGAGAGCAGGACTCCTGGGTCCCCCAAATAGAGGGAGGCAGGACTCCTGGGTCCCCCAAATAGAGGGGGAGGCAGGACTCCTGGGTCCCCCAAATAGAGGGGGAGGCAGGACTCCTGGGTCCCCCAAACAAAGGGGAGCAGGACTCCTGGGTCCCCCAAACAGAGGGAGGCAGGACTCCTGGGTCCCCCAAACAGAGGGGAAAGGTTTGAGGATGGAGAGCGGTGGTCCGGATTCTGGGGACCCCTGGGGAGGCGGGCGGAGGCTGCTGGGTGAGGAGCGGCTGGCAGGCCGGCCGGCAGGTCCGGACAGGTTTGGGGGCTCTCAGCCAAAACTGGAAGAACTGGCTGGCGAGGAATGCAGGCCCGCCCGCCCCACAGGCCCCGGGGGATTAGCTTTCTCTCTCTTCCCGCAGGTGGCGAAGGGCTGGGCCCGGCAGGTGCTCTCCTGGCCACCTCACAGCCTAGCGCACAACACAACACTCCCGGATTGTGAGCGTTGGAAGGGGTCCCTCAAAGGTCATCCAGCCCAACCCCGGAGGTTGGCTGATTTAGGGCAGGCGAAAGAAAGTTAGACAGCGGAACTCCCTGCCGCCAGAGGCAGTGTGAGGTAGGACAGGCTGAGAGAGGCAGCGACAGCGAGCTTCAGGGCTGAGTGGGGGGATTTGAACCGGGGTCTTTACGAGGGCCTGGCCTGACACGCAGGCTCTTGTAATAATAGTAACAATAATAATTAGTAAATAAATAAATCCAATAATATATAGATCCGTGGCTATGGGGTGATACACAAATTTAATAAAAAAAATAACCACATCGTTGCCTTCCCATGCAAATTGGAGAAGTTCCCCTCCAATTTCTTACAATATTAGAGATTTTTTTTTTTAATTATACTTTTCAGATATATACATTTCACTGATTTTTTACATTCATTTGAACATTTTAAAACTTCCTTCCCCCTCTTTCTGCGTTTCCTTAATTTGATTTTTAATATATTCTGCCATATCCGAATTAACGTCATTTGGAAAAGGATATTAGAGATGTAACAAGAATTTGCTGTCTGGTGTGGCTTCAGGGCTCCGGTTATTTACGTATATTAATATTATTTCATTTGTTATAGCGGCTTTTCCCTCCCAGAAGCTCAAGCTGTGCTGCGAATTCTTCTCCTGACTATCTTTTATATCCTCATAAAAACCCTGTGGGTTACATCCAGTTGAGGTTCATGGCAGTGTGCGGAATTCGAACCCAGGTCTCTTCCCCGCCCCTGATTCTCTTAACCAGACCTAGGCAAACTTCGGCCCTCCAGATGTTTTGAGACTACAATTCCCATCATCCCTCACCACTGGTCCTGATAGCTAGGGATGATGGGAACTGTAGTTCCAAAACATCTGGAGGGCCGAGTTTGCCTATGCCTGCCTTTAACCATTGCACCACGCAGCCCGAGACCGCTTAATCGCCGGGGTTTCGAAGGCCCGTGCAATAAGAAAACCAGGCCTATATTAGATAGATAATCTAATATATGAGAAGGTGAAGGTCCGCAAGGGATTTTTGAGCCATGGGATAAGGAAATCACTTTATAAGAAGTGATTATAGTTGATTATAGTCTTTTAGAAGACATCTGAAGGCAGCCCCTGTTTAGGGACGCTTTCGATGTTTGAGGCATTACTGTATTTTAACATTTTGTTGGAAGCCGCCCGGAGTGGCTGGGGAAGCCCAACCAGATGGGCGGGGTATAAATAAAAAAAACCAGGCCTGCCAGGAGAGCCCTGGTAGACTATTCCTGAGAATGGAGGTTCTATTTCTGAATACCCATAGTATATATGGGGTGGGGGACTGGCGTCTGGGGTTCCTAGGGTGGTTAGTTGGCCACTAGGGGCCTCTGCGGATGTTGTTCTCGCCTGCTCCTCCTCCTGTTAAAACAGGATCCTTGAGATTTACGGATTTTGAGACTTGAGAAAGTCCTTATTCATGCAGCACAGACTGCGGAACTCCCTGCCACAGGAGGCAGCGGTGCCCACTAATAATCTCGATGGCTTTAAAAGAGGAGGAGCCATCCATGGAGGAAGAGAGGTCTACTAGCCAGGATGGAGGCGGCAGTACTCCTCTCCCAAAAACCACTTTTTTGGGCGCATGGAGGCACTTTGTAAAAAAATATTTTATGTGTCAGGCTCCCCTGTTTCAGGGACCCAGGAGTCCTGTTCTCCCTCTGTTTGGGGGACCCAAGAGTCTTGCCTGCCCTCTGTTTGGGGGACCCAGGGGTCCTGCTGGTGTCAAGTACGTGTATGAATATTCTTTCATTTCAGAAGCGTGAGCTGGGCTGGAGAAGACTGGTCGGTGTTTGTGCCGGCTGCTGGGAATTGTAGGGCAAACTACAGTTCCCGCGTCTCCGTGGGGGAGTTTGTGCGCACCAGGAGCGCTTTAAATGTGTGGGTTGGGATGGATGACCTTTGGGGGTCCCCTTGCAACGGTGCGGTTTCGTGCGCGCAAGGCGATCCTAGCGGGTGGTGCTACAACTCCCAACGCCCTCTCTCTCTTTGTTTCCACAGCACCCTGACGTACGGCGCCCAGCCCTCCCCGGTGATGACCACGATGATCAAACAAGAAGGTGGCTTGCAGCAGTTTCACCACTCCTTTGGCGATTTCCACGACGTGATGACAGCTTATTCCCTGCAGGCGTGCGACGCTGCGGAGGGGGCGCCCCAATATTGCATTTCCCAGCACCCCTACTTGGGGTTCAGCAACACACCTCCACTGACCCACCTTTAACTGGTTTGAAGGTGGCGGAGAAAGGACTGATTTAATTTGGTTTTTTTGGGGGGGGTGTTGGTTTGGGGGCTGTTTTATTTCCCCAGCTTCGTGCAAAAGGGGATAAACTTAATTTCACTTGTGCAGAAGTTTGTGTCTTGCGTATATTGAAGCGGGAAGATTTGTACAGGACATTTTTTTCTTTTTTTACCTTAAGAAATGAAGGAAATGGGAAACTCTTAAGGGTGGGTGGGTCCCAATTCCTGCTAGCAGGGATTCCTCGTTTGGGTGGGTGGAAAGCCTAAAGGGAAGGGGGGTTATATTTTGCTAACTACTTTTTTTAAACAAGTTTTTATATTAAAAAAAAGGAATAAAAGCTGTTTGTGTGAAAGACCCCGATTTGTGGGATGCGATGGGCAGGGGGGTGCTTGCGGGCTCTTGGCAAATTTTAGAGTTGGAAAAGGGACCTCCAAATATCATCTAGACCAACCCCAGACCCCACAAGGCAGGAATTTCATCCGGGACGCTATGGAGCAGCAAAATAGTGCCCCTCGGTTGCCTTGGACCACAACTTCCCGGGGAAGTTCACGGCTGGCCATGTATCCAGGTTGCTGTGCTTTGTGCGTTGAAGCGGGTTGGGCTGGATGACCTTGTGGGGTCCCTTCCAACATGAAAATTCTGCGAAATGTGGCTGAGGAAGTCTGGATGTGCCTGGAAACCTGTAGCTGCAAAGGTGCAAAGATGGCTGGAAGTTTTAAGGGGGACAGAAGAACAAGGAACTGCCCATACAGAGCTGGACCATGGATATAATATAATAATTTATTTATTCCCCAGCCACTCTGGGCAGCTTCCAACACAATATTAAAATACAGTAATGCATCCAACATTAAACGCTTCCCTAAAGAGGGCTGCCTTCAGATGTCTTCTAAAAGTCTGGCAGTTGTTTATGAAATGCCGCAAAAATCCCTGAAACGAGAAGTAATCAACTAGAAATATCATCTTGTAGAATTAAACCAAAGAACAAAAATCAGAAAGTTTAAGGAAAAAATTGGAAAAACCTAGATTAACATCAGCAGTAACATCTAGACCAAAAGAGCGTTTCGGCCCCGATCTTGAGTTTGTTTAAAATCTAAAACAGCTTATTTTATATTCCTTTCTTTGAATTTATGCTATGTAGGTTTTTAAAACCTTTTTGTAAAGGCAATAGAGTTTTCACAGCCGAGTCCTCAACTCCTTATTCCTACTGCGTGGTTTTCTTTAAATAGGACTAAAACCTGCCATTTAGGTTTTCAGACCTTTTTTGTAAACTCAGGGGAGCATTTCAGCCTTGTTCTTGAGTTCGTTTAAAATCATTTGAGTTCGTTTAAAATCATTTAAGGTTTATGATTTCTCTTATTTCCTTCTGAGGAAACTGAATAGTTCAGTGAAATGAGGTTTGTAGCCAACATACCGTTAAGGCTTTGTTCAATTCTAGGTTTTTCTAATTTTTTCCTTAAACTTTTTTGATTTTTGTTGGCTTAATTCTATAAGATAATATTTCCAGTCGATTACTTCTCATTTCAGGGATTTTCTAATTTTTTCCTTAAACCTTTTTGGATTTTTGTTACTTAGTTTAATTCTAGAAGATAATTTTTCCAGTCGATTACTTCTCGTTTCAGGGATTTTCACAGCATTTAATTTGTTTTGTGTGATTTCTCGGTTCCGTGACTGTCTCTTTTTCTACAGGAAAAGGGAATTGGCTGCTTCTGGGTACCTCTGGCACAGCGCAGGCACCCCTTTCTGTACCCACCTCCCGCCAGTCTCTGGCGATGGGTGACTCACCTCTTTCGTGCCAGGACAGGCGTGTGTCAAGGGTAGGGCAGGCTGCCACCCACAGGCCCGGGAACCGGAGCGAGCCCAGTTTTCGGGGGCAGCTCTGCTCCCCGCCCGCCCTCGAACATGTCCCTTCCAGCCCTGATCCGAAAAGGGCGAGCGGAATTGCTTAGATTGGCCTCCTTAGAAGGAAAGGTTGCAGCGTTTGGGGGCATTTCGGGTCAAGAGACAACACGGTCGACTTAAAGCCTTGTGAATAGCGCAATTCTCGGCTGTGACTTCTGCATTACCGGCGGGGTTGAGATGGATGACCTTTTGGGGGACCCCTTCCAATCCGGATGCTGCTTTGAGTGAAAACGGTGCATATTGTTTTTTCCCCAAAAGGCTTTTCTCAAATAAAAACGGCACAGCAATTCCCCTTCCTCCTCTTGAGGAGACTTATTGCAGGGTGGGAAAAGGAACATCCCAAAACACGGTTCGAAATTCTCAAGGTGCCCGTCACATTTTGCCACCGGCGCTGGCCCAGTTGCGACTACGTGGGCCAGTTTAGAAACCTGCAATAATGCACAGTTAATTCCATTCCCACTGTGTGTCTGCTTCTCCTCATTGCATACCGAGACGTGCGAATTGTTGGTCACCTTTGAGGAAAAGCCGAAAATGCATTGGAGTCTGGGTGCGGGGAGAAATTATTAAGTTTAGCACACCTTTCCGGATATCGCTTTGCAATGGCTGCCTCCTTCCTGTGCTCCGAGGGAACCGGATTTTGCAAAGCTGGTTTCTTTACTGCCCACTTTTTGGAGGCTACGGCATTAAAGCCACACGATTAAAAATTGGAGCGTAAAAATAAGCCGGGTCTGGAAAATAGACCCTTTTGAGCGTCAAAAACTCCAACCCAGGGTAAAGAGGTCTTTGGCACTCGGTGGAAGCTGTGTCACAAATGCACCAATTGCACCTCTGGTCTGTAGGTTAGGGGCCACCACAGAAAAGGCCCTCTTCTCCCCCTGAGCTTACCCCCATGTTCCCCCGGGCCCTCTGCTGATCTCAGCACAAACCCATTTAAAGGGCCAGAAACAACCTCGGAAAATGACACCAAAACAGCGTCCAGCGATCTCTTGTGCCTCTGTAATTGCAATCCCAGGAACGCTCCTGGTTTTCAAAACTCTTTCCAGAGGTTGAGAGAGTCCTTGCAGGCTTTTTTCAAATGTTGTTCCCAATAAGGCCGCTTGGTTTCTCGGAAAAATAATCCCGCGTTATAATTTTAGGGTTTCGAACACAAATTTGAGTATCCTGAACCAGCTCGGCTGTTTTGAAACAGGAGCTTTGCTATTATTTTAATGGTGTGTATATATAAAACAGAAAAATTGGGTTGGGGGGTGGGGGGTTTACATGAGATCTAAACAGAAGACCAGCCAGGAACCCGGCTGCTTTTACTGCATTTTGGACCAACTTGAAGTCCGGGGACAGTCTTCAAGGGGTGGCCCCAAGCAGCTAGCATTGCAGTAGTCCAGCCCGGAGGTTGCCAGAGGCAGTAGCCATGTCATTTTGGAGGGAGGGGGCATCGGGGCAGCCTGTCTCCCTACAGATATTTTGGCTCCTAGCATCCTGGTTGCGCTGTCTGTAACTGAGTGGGGTTTGTGGTCCAAAAAAACCAAGTTTGGGAAAAGTGCTCCCCAGAGACTGATGAATTGGGGTGACAGTGAGCCCCAATCTTTTCATAATCCTAATTAAGTGATGGGCAATGGATCCCGCACAGCTGGAAGCACATCTTTTTACCTTAAATACATCTTAGTGTATTTTTGGTCTTTGTGGACTGGGGAAACCCAGCCAGATGGGCGGGGTACATATAATAAATTATTATTATTATTATTATTATTATTATTATTATTATTATTATTATTAAAGATCTATGCTGTTACAAGATGCGATGTGGGCCTCTAAAAATCCCTTCGTAAGAGATGGAGATGCTCCCTTTGGGGGTGGCCACTGAAAACAGGCTGCAGGATTAAACCCACCTGTGATAATAATAATAATAATAATTTATTATTTATACCCCGCCCATCTGGCTGAGTTTCCCCAGCCACTCTGGGCGGCTCCCAATCAAGTGTTAAAAACAATACAGCATTAAATATTAAAAACTTCCCTCAACAGGGCTGCCTTCAGATGTCTTCTAAAAGTTTGGTAGTTGTTTTTCTCTTTGACATCTGGTGGGAGGGCGTTCCACAGGGCGGGTGCCACCACCGAGAAGGCCCTCTGCCTAGTTCCCTGTAACCTCACTTCTCGCAATGAGGGAACCGCCAGAAGGCCCTCGGCGCTGGACCTCAGTGTCCGGGCAGAATGATGGGGGTGGAGACGCTCCTTCAGGTATACAGGACCAAGGCTGTTTAGGGCAGGTGGGCAGTTAATCAATGGAACTCCCTCCCACAGGAGGCCACCAACCTAAAGGGCTTTGAAAAAGGATTTGACAAAACCGATGGTTTGCCCCTGTGAGAAGAGGTCACTGGACTGGATGGGAAATTGGGTTTGATCCAAGCTCTTAAGTTAGCATGGAGACTCCAGCTCCAGAGACAGTCTACCTCGATTCTGAGGTAGGGCTCAGCAAACGTTTTCAGCAGGGGGGCGGTCCATTGCCCCTCAGACCTTGTGGGGGGCCGGACTATATTGGGATGGGGGGAAATGAATGAATTCCTGTGTCCCACAAATAACCCAGGGATGCATTTGAAATAAAAGGACACATTCTACTCATGTGAAAACACGCTCGTCCGCAGGCCGGATTGAGAAGGCAATTGGGCCTTAGTTTGCCTACCCATGTTCTGAGGGGTATTTGGCCCCCTGTGAGAACAGGGAGCTGGGCTGGACGGGCCAGGGGGCCCGATCCACCGGGCTTTTATGTGTGCTGCTTTTGCAATCCAAGCCGAGGGGCAGGTAATCTCAGCAGCTTCGTTACAGCGATGTTGCGATTCTGCAGTGGCGTAGCGTGGGGGGTGCAGGGGGGGCTGGCCATACCGGGCGCAACATCTGGGGGTTAGGGTTAGGGGGCGCAAATCCACGGGTTAGGGGGCGCAAATTACTTGCCTTGCCCCGGGTGCTGACAACCCACGCTACGCCACTGCGATTCTGAAAGCAGTGCTGTGTGTGTGTGTGTGTGTGTGTGTGTGTGTGTGTGTGTGTAAAAGGGTGGGGCGATGGGAAACACCCTTTGGCAAAGGTTTAAACGCTACAAACCCCCCCCCCCCACTGCACTCCAGAAAGACAGCTGCAGATCTGCTCTGACTCACCTGCTCTCCCTCCCTGAAGCGAAATCTTGCTAAGCTCCCCAATTAGGATGCCCTGCCCCACCCTGGCTGGCTGCCTCCCCTGCCCCCCGCCAGCATCACCCACAAACCAGAAAGAGAAGCACCCATTTCCTCCCCCTGCAGGGCATGTGGTATTTTTGCAGGCTGGATTGAGCTGAGCTGGGTGCAAGAGAGAGACACAGCTGTGGGTTAAACCACAGAGCCTAGGACTTGCCAATCAGAAGGTCGGCGGTTCGAATCCCCGCGACGGGGTGAGCTCCTGTTGCTCGGTCCCAGCTCCTGTCAACCTAGCAGTTCAAAAGCATGTCAAAGTGCAAGCAGATAAATAGGTACTGCTCTGGTGGGAAGGTGAACGGCATTTCTGTGCGCTGCTCTGGTTCGCCAGAAGCGGCTTAGTCATGCTGGCCATGACTTCCGGGTCATGTGGCCAGTATGACTAAGCCGCTTCTGGCGAACCAGAGCAGCGCACGGAAACGCCATTTACCTTCCCGCTGGAGTGGTACCTATTTATCTACTTGCACTTTGACGTGCTTTCGAACTGCTAGGTTGGCAGGAGCAAGGACCGAGCAACGGGAGCTCACCCCGTTGCGGGGATTCGAACTGCCGACCTTCAAATCGGCAAGCACTAGGCTCAGCGGTTTAGACCACAGTGCCACCCGAGTCCCTATATTACATTATTATTATTGTATATTACATTAAAGGTAAAGGTAAAGGGGGATGCGGGTGGTGCTGTGGGTTAAACCACAGAGCCTAGAAGCGGCTTAGTCCTTCTGGCCACATGACCCTGAACCTCTACGCCGGCTCCATCGGTCAATAAAGCGAGATGAGCGCCGCAACCCCAGAGTCGGCCGCGACTGGACCTAATGGTCAGGGGTCCCTTTACCTTTAAGTTGACCCACCTGGATGGAGCAAACCCAAGTGCTCCCTCTGCTGGCAGTGATGGGAAGTGGCTTTTATTCAGAGCACTGGCATCCACCTAGTTCAGTATTGTCTACACTGAGTGACAGCAGCCTACCTGGAGGCACCATTAGGGATTGAACCTGCGACTTTCTGCACGCAAGGAGGGTGCTTTTGTCATAGACCCCAGGGGTCGCCCAACCCAGCCCCCTGCAATCCAGGAATCTCAGCTAAAGCATCCATGACAGATAGCCTTCGAATCTCTGCTTAAGAACCTGCAAGGAAGGAGAGACCACAACCTCCAGAGGGGGAATTCTTCCTGGTGTTTACTTGGTTCGAGTCCCGCTGTCCAGGGCAGGAGAAAGCAAGCATGCTCCCTGTTCCTGTTCCTTCAGATTTTTGAAGATATCTCCTCCCAGTCTCCTCTTTTCCAGGCTAAACATCCCCAACTCCTTCGACCGTTCCTCATCAGGCTTGGTTTCCAGACCCTTGATCCTCTTGGCTGCCCACCTCGGCACAATATCCTTCTCAAATTGTAGTGCCCACGACTGGACACAGGACTCCAGGTGTGGTCTGAACAAGGCAGTATAGAGTGGTACTATAACTTCCTTTGGTGATGTATGGAAGTGAGAGCTGGACCATAAAGAAAGCTGATCGCCGAAGAATGGATGCTTTTGAATTATGGTGCTGGAGGAGACTCTTGAGAGTCCCATGGACTGCAAGAAGATCAAACCTCTCCATTCTGAAGGAAATCAGCCCTGAGTGCTCACTGGAAGGACAGATCCTGAAGCTGAGGCTCCAAGACTTTGGCCACCTCAGGAGAAGAGAAGATGCCCTGGAAAAGACCCTGATGCTGGGAAAGATGGAGGGCACAAGGAGAAGGGGACGACGGAGGACGAGATGGTGGGACAGTGTTCTCAAAGCCACCAGCATGAGTTTGACCCAACTGCGGGAGGCAGTGGAAGACAGGAGGGCCTGGCGTGCTCTGGTCCAGGGGGTCATGAAGAGGCGGACACCACTAAACGACAACATGACTTCCCTTGATTGGGACACTAGACTTCCCTTGTCGCTGAGCTACGGCCAAATCTCCTAGCAAGAGAACCAAGATTCTAGTCCTCACTGTTCCGAGCGAAGGGCTGGATTAAAGAAGAACGCAGGATGCTGAGTCAGGACACTCTCCCACCTATATTTGGGTTTACTGGGAGGAGTCTGGAGGCAGAACCCCCTCCCCGAATATACAATTATTCCTCATAGGCCTCTGAGCCCCACCCCACCTTGGCCCTGCTGGCGGTGTGGGGGGAATCACAGCAGCTTAAGAAAAGCAACCCCAGTTTCCAGCATACAACTCCCACGAGATTCCCAGAGAAAAAGACTGCAACTGTCCCTTGGCTCAGAATGCAAAAAGAGAGAGAGAAAGAAAACTTCCTGGAAAATCGGCCCCTTTCCTGATGTGCTTCTTGTCCAGGAGGGTGGTGGGGGTGTGTGGAGGGGGGGCAGGAAGAGTCACAAACCCCTCCAGGACTCCTATTCCTTCTTGCGCTTGTCCACGGGGACGTTCCAGTAATAAATCAGCTGTCCCGTGATGATGCTGTTGCAGGATGAGGCCACGACGTAGGTGAGAGCCATGAGGGGGTCTCCCGTCTCCTGCAGGGTGGGGAGGGGGCAAACGAGGTAGGTTTGTTTATTTATTTGCACCCCAACTTCTCCCCCGATGCCTGCCTGCCCACGTTGGGATGCGAGGTGGCTTCCAGCAGTTTTTTAATTAAAAAACAACATCTAGACACCACCCACACTCCACTGCAATGCAGAAAGGAACCGGGGGGGGGTGTGGTTTGAATTCCTGCAAGCCCAACGCCTCCTTCCTTTACTTCGGGGCTGAGGCTGTTAGCCTAATAATAATAATAATAACAATTTATTATTTATACCCCGCCCATCTGGCTGAGCTTCCCCAGCCACTCTGGGCGGCTTCCAAAAAAATATTAAAATACCGTAATACATCAAACATTAAAAGCTTCCCTAAACAGGGCTGCCTTCAGATGTCTTCTGAAAGTCTGGTAGTTGTTGTTCTCTTTGACATCTGGTGGGAGGGCGTTCCACAGGGAGGGCGCCACCACCGAGAAGGCCCTCTGCCTGGTTCCCTGCAACTTGGCTTCTCGCAGTGAGGGAACCGCCAGAAGGCCCTCGGAGCTGGACCTCAGTGTCCAGGCAGAACGATGGGGATGGAGACGCTCCTTCAAGTATACTGGGCTGAGGCCGTTTAGGGCTTTAAAGGTCAGCACCAACACTTTGAATTGTGCTCGGAAACGTACTTGAATGATGTCTCTCTTCCCTCCCCACCCGCCCTGGGCAGGTGAACCCCGGCCTACCTGGATGGAAGTGAAGATTCGGGCCAGAGAGCCCGCAAAAAGCAGGAAGGCTGTGACGGCGGAGAGTTGTCCTGTGTGGCCGTTGCGGTAGTTTGTGGCTGCTTGCAGGAGCTGTTGAGGGTACAAGGAAGAGGTGTGACGTTTTATTTATTTATTCAACTTACATACCGCCCTATACTTGGAGGTCTTGGGGCGGTTCACAGCAAGAGTACAACATATAAAATCAAACCAAAAACAATAAACCAATTTAAAACCCCCGAAAAGAACCACATTCTAAAAGGGTGTTGGATGGATGTCAAGAAGATCAACCAAAGGCCTGGTGAAAATGGAACATTTTTGCCTGGTGCCTAAAGGTGTGTAATGAAGGCCCCAGGCGAACTTCCCTGGGGAGAGAATTCCACAGATGTGGAGCCACTACAGAGAAGGCCCCGTTCTAGTGTTGCCACCCTCTGGACCTCTCAAGGAGGAAAAACACAAAGAAGGGTGTCAGAAGGTGATCTCAGGGTCCAGGTCGGTTCATATGGAAAGAGGCGGTCGTTGAGTTATTGTGGTCCTGAGCCATTTAAATCTTCACAGATCAAAAGCAGCACTATGAATTGGGCCCGGAAACATCCTGGGAGCCAATGCAAATCTCTCAGGACCGGTGTTATGTGGTCCCAGCGGCTGCTCCCAGTCACCAGCCTGGCTGCCGCATTCTGGATTAATTGCAGTTTCCGGGTCACCTTCAAAGGTAGCCCCATGTAGAGCGCATTGCAGTAGTCCAAGCGGGAGATAACTAGAGCATGCGCCACTCTGGCAAGACAGTCCGTGGGCAGGGAGGGTCTCATCCTGCGTACCAGATGGAGCTGGGAGACAGCTGCCCTGGACATAGAACTGACCTGCACCTCCATGGACAGCGGTGAGTCCAGAATGACTCCCAGGCTGCGCACCTGGTCCTTCAGGGGCACAGTTGCCCCATTCAGGACCAGGGAGTCCTCCACACCTGCCTGCCTCCTGTCCCCCCAAAGAAGTACTTCTGTCTTGTCAGGGTTCAACCTCAATCTGTTAGCAGCCATCCATCCTCCAACCACCTCCAGACACTCACACAGGACCTTCACTGGTTCCAATTTGAAAGAGAGTTAGAGCTGGGTATCATCAGCATATTGATGAACACCCAGCCCAAACCTCCTGATGATCTCTGAGATTGGTGTGCTTTTGGGGAGCCATCTCCAGCGCACACACCTCTTGCCTCTTAGCGACCCCACCCCCAGGGCAGTAGCACCCACTTTGCTCCCCAAAGGTAAAGGTAAAGGGACCCCTGACCATTAGGTCCAGTCGTGGCCGACTCTGGGGTTGCGGCGCTCCTCTCGCTTTACTGGCTGAGGGAGCCGGCGTAGTACAGCTTCCGGTTCATGTGGCCAGCATGACTAAGCCGCTTCTGGCGAACCAGAGCAGCGCACGGAAACGCCGTTTACCTTCCCGCCGGAGTGGTACCTATTGATCTACTTGCACTTGGACGTGCTTTCGAACTGCTAGGTTGGCAGGAGCAGGGACTGAGCAACGGGAGCTCACCCCGTCGCAGGGATTCGAACCACCGACCTTCTGATCGGCAAGCCCTAGGCTCTGTGGTTTAACCCACAGCGCCCCCCGTGTCCCTTTTGCTCCCCAAACAACAGCACAAAACATCAGGCGGGTTGGCAGTCTTTGGAGGAACGAGAGGTCTAAGGGGCGCTGCAGAGTTTGAGACTCAGGCAAGCGGGCCTGCCTATGGGGCAGAGTTTCTCCGATGCCCACACCCCCGGGTGCCCCTTACCCTGCTTGTTATGACGGCGGGCATGTTGAACGCCTGGAGCGCCGTCACGACCCCCACGGGTGTGAGTGAGGAGAGCAGGAGGGCCAGGACTCCGAAGTAGACGAGCAGGAAGGTCACACCTAGGGGTTGAAACAAGAGACGTTGTGTCACGAAGGCAGCCCCGCAACCTGGCTTAAGAATATAAGGAGGGATGATATATACCGTATTTTTCGCTCTATAGGACGCACTGGACCACAGGAGGGGGAGAACAGGGAAAAACTTTTTTTTACTTGTTCTCCCCCTTAAAAACAAGGTGCGTTCAAGAGCAGGCCTTGCCGCTGCCCCCCGAGCTTGTGGGGCTGGCGGTGGGGGGAAGCGCTGTTTCCCCCCACCGCCAACCTCAAAGATCCCTGAAGCCTTTGGAGTGCAGCCATCCCGAAGCTAGAACAGCGAGATGGAGGGCTGTGCAGCGCCCCGTCTCACTGTTTTGGCTTTGGGGACAGCCTTTCAAGCCTCCGCAGGGCGGCAGGGTGCCTTCACCACGCTGCCCTGTGGAGGCTTTGCGCAGCCATCCCGAAGCTAGAACAGCTTTGGGATGCTGCCTGCTATCCGCAAGCCTTCTGAGCCTGGCGGGAACTCCCACCGGGCTCTGAAGGCTTGTGGATAGCTGTCCAAAGCCTGGAGTGCACAGCGCCACGCTCCCCACGCTTCGGGCTGCAGGCAGCTATCCGCAAGCCTGCGGAGCCCGGCGGGAGTTCCTGAAGGCATGCGGATAGCTTCCTGAAGCCTGGAGAGTGAGAGGGGTCGGTGTGCACCGACCCCTCTCGCTCTCCAGGCTTCAGCGAAAGCCTGTATTCGCCCCATAGGACGCACACACATTTCCCCTTCATTTTTGGAGGGGGAAAGGTGCGTCCTATAGAGCGAAAAATACGGTAATTGCTTCATAAACTGAAAATAAAATTTTACAGACGATGACCTGTATACAAAAATCACTTTACAAAAATTATAAACTATAATACAAACAGTAAAGAACTCTTTTTCATTACTGTTTGTATTTTCGTTTACAATTTTTGTTTAGTTTATGAAGCAATTACATATCATTCCACCACGCCGATGAAGAATTCTACGAAACAGTAGTCACTATCCGGAATCACTGTTCAGCGTTGGACATCTTATTTGCCGAACACACAAAGCTTCACAGCTTGTCTTTCATTGTACAAAGTCTGGGACCTCGCTTCATTTAAAGATTTTCAGAGACTTTGAGACTAAAGAATTCATTTTGTACTTCTTATGGTTTGAAGGAATTCTATAAAGATTGTCTATTGCGTATGGTCATCGTGTTGCCTAGTAGCCATCGATAGCAGCCTCTCTTCCTCACTGGATTTGTCCAATCCCTTTTAAAGCCTTCCAAGTTGGTGGCCATCGCGGCTGCTTCCTGCAGGAAGGAGTTCCACAGTTTAACTATGTGCTGCACAAATAAGAGAAGATTTATTTGTCCTTTCAACATTCCAGCTTCTTGGGTGTCTACGGCCTTTTGAGTGTTATGAGAGAGGGAGGAAAAGCTTTCTTCATGCCAGGCATAATTTTATAAAAATTCTATTGCGTTGTCTCTCCCATCCAGCTTACGGAATCAAAACAAGGCACAAGGGGCTAAACGTACGTGCTACACATATAGCGTGCATTTAGAATTCCCAAAATTCCACTGGATAGCTCAACAGGGTCCACAGCGTTGGCCGAAGCGAAGCTCGGGTTCTCGTTGCGGCTCATGAACGGGAAGGAAGAAGGTGGATTCGGGGTGCGGGGAGGGCCTAGCTGAAAGCCCAAAGCTCGGTCTGGTTGGGATCCAGGGCTGCCGAGCACCAGGGCTTAAAGGATGCAAAGTTTGGCCTTAGCCAAGCTTCCTGCCTCCGACAGGGGACAGCCAAATAACCCTCAAAGCCTATAAACGTCACTGCGGTTTGCTGTCTCCGAACATGGAGTTTCTGCTTGGCCGTTTTGGCTAATAGCTCTTGAACAGAGGATAGCTCAGTTGGCGCTGCTGATAACCCCAAGGTTGCAGGTTCAATCCCTGCGTGGGACAGCTGCACATTCCTGCCTTGCAGGGGGTTGGACGAGATGACCCCAGGAACCCCTTGCAACTATGATTCAATTAAATGTACTCTAGACTCTGGTTCCACACTCACCTCGTCCCGTGCGGCCCCCAAAATGCTGGACCAGGAATCCGATGGCCACGGTTTGCAACATGAGGAAGAAAGCCTCACCCCAGGAACTATTGTTTGGGTCGGGGGGAGGAAAGAGAGATAAAAAGAGAGATGTGTTAGGGGAGAAGTGAAATCTTTTGATCCAAATTCTTTTTCCAGCTCCCTGTTACCTGCCTGGAAGGGTTTGAAGCTCAACATCAAAAGGGGAAGGGGAAGAAATGGAGGCAGTGAGAGATTTTACTTTCTTGGGCTCCATGATCACTGCAGATGGTGACAGCAGTCACGAAATTAAAAGACGCCTGCTTCTTGGGAGAAAAGCAATGACAAACCTAGACAGCATCTTAAAAAGCAGAGACATCACCTTGCCAACAAAGGTCCGTATAGTAAAAGCTCTGTGCTTTTGAATTCTGGTGCTGGAGGAGACTCTTGAGAGTCCCATGGACTGGAGGAAGATCAAACCTCTCCATTCTGAAGGAAATCAGCCCTGAGTGCTCACTGGAAGGACAGATCCTGAAGCTGAGGCTCCAAGACTTTGGCCACATCTTGAGAAGAGAAGACTCCCTGGAAAAGACCCTGATGTTGGGAAAGATGGAGGGCCCAAGGAGAAGGGGACGACGGAGGACGAGATGGTGGGACAGTGTTCTCGAAGCTACCAGCATGAGTTTGACCAAACTGCGGGAGGCAGTGGAAGACAGGAGTGCCTGGCGTGCTCTGGTCCAGGGGGCCACGAAGAGGCGGACACAACTAAACGACTCAACAACAACAACAGCTCCCTCCTTCAAGGCATTGTTTTCCTTCCACCACCAACAGCAAAGAGGAGCGAAATGGGTGTGAGAGGATCAGAAACGTGAGCACTGACAACGCCCCACCCTCCCCAAAAAAGGCAGGTTTTGGGACTTTAGGAATCAGCCCTTTAAAACTGCAACTCCGGGGATCGGCTGGCGATATCGTTCCGGCAAAGGATTAGACCTCTGCAGATCAGATTGCTGTTAAAAGAACAGGAGGTGGCCACATGCTCCTGTAACTAGTGGGATTGTGCGCGCGTGAAAACAAATGTTGGGATTCGAAACTCGGCACCGCCGCCCGTCGAAAGGTCTGCGTGGACCTCAGGTTGTTGCTTAGCTTGAGAGGACTCCAAATTACCTAGCAGCAAGTCACGGATAACTCACTTCCTGAGAGCTGCCCGTTTCAGTCGTGGCTCAAGCGGGGGAAAGGATGTTTCTATGTTCCCTATTATGAACTGGTTTTGTTAAAAAAACCTTATATACAGCAACGAAGGAGAAACTGACCCATCGGTTCTCAGAGGGGAAGCAGACTCATTGGACTTTGTGGCTGTCTGGTGGGTTTTCAATCGCAGCTATAGAAAGGCCTCGGGCACTGCCCATACCTGAACGGAAAAGCGTTGGCGATGCTGTAGGCCATGGTGCCGGTGATGGCAAGCAGCTCCAGGAGGATGGAATGGAAGCTCAGCCCCTCAGCACTCTTGGCCCCCAGGATCTTGAAGATCTGGGGCAGCTTCACTGCAGAAAGAGGGAGGAAGAAGTAGTCAGAGTCCCGCTCTATTCTGCCTCGGTCAGACCTGTGTCCAATTCTGGGTGCCATAATTTAAGAAGGATATTGAGAAGCGGGAGGTGTTTAGGCCAGAGAACAGGAGACAGAGAGGGGGTGGTGTGTGTGTGTGTGTGTTATTGGGTTGTTGTTTTTATTTTTACCATATTTTTCGCCCTATAGGACGCACTTTTCCCCCTCCAAAAATGAAGGGGAAATGTGTGTGCGTCCTATGGGGCGAATGCAGGCTTTCGCTGAAGCCTGGAGAGCCCCAGCGCCAGCCCCACAAGGTCGGGGGACAGCGGGGAGGCGGAACGCCGCCATCCCGCTGTCTCCCGATGTGGTTTGGAGGCTGACGGCGGGGAGACGCGTGCTTCTCCCCGCCGCCAGCCCCGCAAGCGCCTGGGGGGGGGGGAGGAAATAATTTTTTCCCCCTTTATTTCCCCCCAAAAAAACTTGGTGCGTCCTATGGGCCGGTGTGTCCTATGGGGCGAAAAATACGGTATTTTATATGTGTGTGTGTATATGTGTGTGTGTATATATATATATATATATAAATAAAAAATATTGCGGTTTTTATGTTGATGTTGTCCTGTGAACCGCCCTGAGACCTCCGGGTATACGGCAGTATATAAATTCTATCTATCTATCTATCTATCTATCTATCTATCTACCTACCTACATACCTACCTATCTCACCTCTCAGTCTTCTTTTATTATTATTCTCATAATTATTATTATAAGTACTATTTATTAAACTTATTGGGGGGTTTTCTTACCAATGTAAGTCAAAACGACACACGCACACAAATATATATATATTCCATAGAGAATACACATGCACAAAACCAAACAGAAAAACCTTTTTAAAAAACCTTATAGAAGAAGAGGAGTTTGGATTTGATATCCCGCCTTTCCCTCCCTTTAAGGAGTCTCAAATTGGCTAACATTCTCCTTTCCCTTCCTCCCCCACAACAAACACTCTGTGGGGTGAGTGGGGCTGAGAGACTTCAGAGAAGTGTGACTGGCCCAAGGTCACCCAGCAGCTGCAGGTGGAGGAGCGGAGACGCGAACCCGGTTCCCCAGATTACGAGACTACCGCTCTTAACCACTACACCACGCTGGTATAGTTTATATTAAAAGTTTATATTAAAAGTAATATAGTTTATATTAAAAGTCAAATTATCTGACTGGGAAGTCCCGGTGTCCGTACCCATGAGGGAACCAGCCACGATGGCGAATCCGAGGCCCTTGCTGATGAAGATTTTGAGGCATGGAACTGAAAGAACAAGGGGAGAGAGACAAAAGGATACAAAACATAATTAATTGCTAGCAGTGATGCTTTTTTGCTTTTTTCTTTTACAATACTCCTGTGATGCGGGAGATAAATTCCAATTTCTGCACTTAGCAGAAAGCTCCACGAGAGAGCAGCAGCAGCCTTGCTTTCTGCATGGCAGGCAGACATTCCACCGGTGAGGTTTCCCCCATCACTTCCTCAGTACGCTGGGAAACGCTTCACCTGCTAGAAGTCTACCTGACAGGCGCCTAGCCAATGACAGCCCTGCTTGAGGGGAAAGGGGCGGGGCTTAAAAGATCCTAGGCAACCATATGAACTTCGTGCCCAAAGCCAACATGGCGCGGAGAGCCTTCACTGTGCTTCGTCCATGACCCTTTTTAAGAGACGATGAACAGCATCTTCATATTGAAAGCTTTTTTTTAAAAAAAACAAGCTTTTCTCCCCCCCAAAGGATAGTTTCATTTGTAATTCTAGGGCTAAATGATAATAAAATTAAAAATCTCGTGGTACTTCCGCCCGGCTGCAAGGTGAGAGAAGACACGAGGCCCGGAAACGGAGCCGACGGCCACTTCCGCCCTCTACCAAAATGGCTACCGGGGTAAAGTTTCGCCCGTCACCAAAATGGCGCCCAGTCGTCCCCCACAGGACACTTCCGCCAGGCCAGGCGTTGCTACGGCGACGACGTGACGGGTCCCCGACAGGACAAAAAGGGCGTCGAAGAGCGCGCGACTCACTGTGCAAGAGGTTGAGGCTGAGGAAGAGCTCGTCGTAGCAGTTCTCCGGGAGGACGTGCGGGACCAGCAGGCCCTTCAGAGCCGTCGACGCCGCCATTTTGACGAAGGTTGGAGCGAATGAAGCTGGGCGAAACTTCCGCCTCCATAACCCCTACGCGCCGGAGAGCGAGAGAAACGCCTTTCCCTGGTGCGCATGCGCGGCGTCTCCCACCTGCCCGGCGGCCATTTCAACCTTGCCGACCAATGCGCAGGCGCGACTCGTGCGGGCCGCCATTAAAAGAGCTGCGCGTGCGCACAGCGGCGGCGGGCGCCTTAACACGCGCATGCGCATTCTTTCTGGGACGTCTAGATGTGTGGTTCCTCTGCGCATGCGCTGTTTTTAGCCTGGCATCCTTTGCCAGCGCCCTGAGCTGAAGTGCCGCCTTCCCATTGGCTGCAGCAAACTTTGGTCAAGGGACAAAATGGCCGCCACGCCTGGGCAGCCATCTTGCCCCCCAAGTGGCACCCCTGGCCCAGGGAGGGGCGAGGAGGCGCCCCAGCTGCTGCCCACCCTCAGCCGGGGCACCGTGGCCCTGTGCCTCCTCTACTACATGCGCCTCCAGCGGGGCCGGCGCCTGAGGGAGGCCGCCCGACGTCGCCGCGCCGCCCGCCACCGCCGTGCCCAGGCCCGCCAGCGCCAGCGCTTCGCCCTGCTGTGGCTCTGCCGGACGTTGGCCCGGGCGCCCGGCCTGGCGGGCTTATGCCAGGACCCTGGCAGCGGCGGAGAGGGCGGCCTTCCCCGGCTGCTGCGGGAGCGCCGCCTGTGGAGCAAAGCCCGTAGCTCGGCCTTCTGGGAAATCGTGCGCGCCAAGGCCTTCAGCCAATGGGAGTGGGTGGAAAACTTCCGCGTCTCGCCGGGCACCTTCGACTACCTCTGCGCCCAGCTGCGCGGAGCCATCCAGCGGCGGGACACCAACATGCGCCGCGCCATCCCGGCCGACGTGCGCCTGGCCATGACGCTGTGGCGCCTGGGAGCCTGCACCGAGTACCGGGCGGTGGAGCAGCTCTTCGGCGTCTCCCGCTCCACCGTCTGCAAGATCCTGCGCGACGTCTGCGAGGCCGTGGTGGGCATCCTCACGCCGCTCTACGTGCGGCCCCCGGACCCTGCGGAAGTGGCCGCCGGCAACGGCTTCCCTTTGCCCCAGCTGGCCGGCGTGCTGGGCTCCCTGCACGTCCCCATCCGCGCGCCCAACGAGAACGCGGCTGGCTACTACAACCGCCACGGCTGGCACTCGGTGGTGGTCCAGGCCGCCGTCGATTCCCGCGGCTGCTTCTGGGACATCAACGTCGGCTGCCCGGGACGGGTGACGGACACCCAGGTTTTGTGCACGTCGGAGCTGTACCAGCGTGCGCAAGAGGGAGAGCTGTTTTCGGGGGCGTCCCAAGCCATCCGTGGGGTGCAGGTGCCCGTTTACCTGCTTGGCGGCTGCTCCTACCCGTTCCTCCCGTGGCTCATGAGGCCCTACCGGGACGAGGTCCTAACTCCCGCCCAACACCGCTTCAATGAGTACGCCGCTGCCGCACGGACGGTGGTGGGGGTGGCCTTTGGCCGCCTGCGGGGACGCTGGCGCTGCCTCACCAAACGCAACGACACCGACGTCTCCTTCCTGCCCACCCTCATCGCCGCCTGCTGCACCCTCCACAACGTCTGCGAGGCGCGGGGGGACGTCTTCCAGCCCTGCTGGATGGAGCACCACGCTGACGAACAGCGGGAGGAACACCCATTCGACGATGGAGGGGAGGAGGAGGAAGATGCGGAGGCCGTGGCGATCCGTGACGCGCTGGCGTCAGCGCTGAGAGGCTGATTGGGGAAGAAGTGGAGGAGCTGCAAAACGCTCTTCTGGGAACAGAGCAGTTCGTGTCGCTGCGGGAATCCGCAGGCCGTCGGGTTACACAGAACGTTTTGGCAGGCAAATCTGCCCTGGCTGGCAGGGGCTTTGAGAAGAGTTGAAGAGTCCAAACCTGCCCAGTGGCGGCAGGCTGCGCAGGCCAAGGCGCATGGACGCCATGCGTTTTGAAGTTCGGCATTCGCCGTCAGCAACCTCCCTCAATAACGTTAGCGGCAATTATTTCACCTGAATTGTGTTTCCAATCTTGAGGACTAGTGCCAAAAATGCAAGGGTGGGTTGGGAAAAGGAGAAAAGCAGGATGGCTTGGGAGGGTGGGCATTGGGGGAGGCCGAAGAATATTTGGAATTTGGAGGTTAGAAGTGAGTGTGCCGTATCCGATTGGATGGGAAGGTGGCTTTGGAGCTTGCGGGAAGTGGGGAATACTGTTGTTGTTGAGTCGTTTAGTCGTGTCCGCCTCTTTGTGACCCCCTGGACCAGAGCACGCCAGGCACTCCTGTCTTCCACTGCCTCCCGCAGTTTGGTCAAACTCATGCTGATAGCTTCAAGAACACTGTCCCACCATCTCGTCCTCCGTCGTCCCCTTTTCCTTGTGCCCTCCCATCTTTCCCAACATCAGGGTCTTTTCCAGGGAGTCTTCTCTTCTCAAGAGGTGGCCAAAGTATTGGAGCCTCAGCTCCAGTACTAGTCTTTAATAAAATACTAGTCTTTAATAAAATCTAGTCTTTAATAAAATACTAAATATTAAATACTAGTCTTTAATAAAATACTAGACTTTAATAAAATCTTTCTATGTCACGTGCTTCCTGTGTTGAGCTAAAAACTGCTACGTCTGTAGTTTTTCAGGTTAAGCTATTACAGTTCTTGGAACACGGGAAGCATATGTGTGCGCGGAAAAGAGTCTGATTTCCAGAGCCATTGTGGTCTGGTGGTGAGAGTGTCAGACTAGAGTCTGGGAGACACGGTTTCGGATCCCCACTCGGCCGCAAAACTCCCTGGGTGTGTGACCTTGAACCAGTCTGTCACTTTCAGCCTAACCTTAGAGGGTTTGTTGTGGGGATCAAATGAGACGTGCTTAATCTTTGTACGGCTGGGCGCAGTACAGGCACATAAAAGCCAGAGACGTCTAAACTAATCAATCCGTCCACAGGTATCGTCACAGCCGTGTGAATTTCCAGGCAAGTTTGGTAACCTGGTCAAATGTCAGGTGCGATGGGATTGGGGATGGAGGGTTTGTAGGATCCTGGTGAGGCCATGAGACTTCAATAAGCCATACTGCCTCACTGTACACCCTTCCCAGCCCAGAGATGTCATTGTTGACGTTTGGGAACTGCCCTTTCTACTCCTTGCACTCGGGTCAAGGAGGAAGAGAAATCACCAATACCTGAATAATTTTCAAAGGTATTTATTTGCCCTGTTGTGAGCGGTGGGGTGTTCCGCCTGAAGAGCTTAGGATCAGCGCACTTTGCATATGAAGTTGGGGGTCTTGAGTCCCCCTAAAGGGTTCGCAGAGCAGAGCAGATGAAAGGGCTTGAGGAGCAAACTGGAGGAGCTTATAAGGCGTACTTTCGGAATGGACATACACCATTTCGGAATATCGGTGGTATGTGCACCAGTTCTTAATACAAGTTTTTGCAGAGAGAACCACACCCGGATAATACTTTACGTGGTCAGTGCAAAGACTTTGCCCAAACACTTGATCTTAACAAGATAGTTGCTCCAGAAATAAGCCCAGCCTCGTTTCAATTGAGATTGGAGGTTTTTAAGCAGAGGTCGGATGGCCACCTATCAAGGGGTTCCATAGCTGCATTCCGGGAAGGGGGTTGGACTAGATGACCCTTGGGGATCCCAGCAGTACAATTCTGTGATTCTCCTCCCAGATTTAAAGTGCAGTCTGACAGAAGTGAGATGTAACTGCCCCTCAGCCCACAAATTGCACCTTTGTGCAGAAACGTCCTTTTCACTTCCCCCAGGTGTGTCTTGAGCGAACCAGCAGTCCAAGCGAGTGAATGAAACAGGTGCGGGTCTAGCAACTCGGAGAACTCCCACCCCACCCCTGGGGGGGTGTCAACCCCCTGTCCCCCTGTTGCAGAAAGACACCCCCCTTTTAAAAAAACAAAACCCCATTCTTGGTTCTCTTTAGGCCCAGCTGTGTGTGGAAAATGGCTCCCCTTTAAATGGTTTGATAGCCCCTGTGGCCACGTGCTCGCCCAATCAAAAAGGCCACGACCACGATGATGATGAGGACCAGAAGGAGGACGCCGATGATGATGGGCACCAAGAGGGTGCGTCTCTGCTCCGGGCAGACCTCGGCTGAAACAGGCAAAGAAGGAATTCAGTGAGGAGAGGAAGGTGAATCGGGGTGTGCAAAACACCAAACTGGAGAGAGACTCGAAAAGTCTGCGGGCAAAAGGGCTGTGCCAAAAGGATGACATGGAAAGTTTAGACTAACAATGCATTGGACTACAGTGGTACCTCGGGTTAAGTACTTAATTCGTTCCAGAGGTCCGTACTTAACCTGAAACTGTTCTTAACCTGAAGCACAACTTTAGCTAATGGGGCCTCCCGCTGCTGCCTCGCCGCTGGAGCAAGATTTCTGTTCTTATCCTGAAGCAAAGTTCTTAACCTGAAGCACTATTTCTGGGTTAGCGGAGTCTGTAACCTGAAGCGTATGTAACCTGAAGCATATGTAACCTGAAGCGTATGTAACCCGAGGTACCACTGTATTAAGACACCTGCACATTGAAGTATGGTGACGCGGGTGGCACTGTGGGTTAAACCACAGAGCCTAGGGCTTGCCGATCAGAAGGTCGGCGGTTCGAATCCCTGCGACGGGGTGAGCTCCCGTTGCTGGGTCCCTGCTCCTGCCAACCTAGCAGTTTGAAAGCACGTCAAAGTGCAAGTAGATAAATAGGCACCGCTTCGGCGGGAAGGTAAACGGCGTTTCCGTGCGCTGCTCTGGTTCGCCAGAAGCGGCTTAGTCATGCTGGCCACATGACCTAGAAAAACTGCGGACAAACGCCAGATCCCTTGGCCAGTAAAGCGAGATGAGCGCCGCAACCCCAGAGTCGGCCACAACTGGACCTAATGGTCAGGGGTCCCTTTACACTGAAGTACAGCTGTTTAAAGAAAAGGAAATAAAGAACTGCCTGCAGTACGATGCAGGGAGTCTCTCACCTTCCCCAAATTTTCCACCTTGAAGCTCAAAGGCCTGGACCTGCTCTTGCAGGGCGTTGAGATGAAAGCCTTCTGCCAGGACCAAGGTGCGGTTCCGGCACTGGTAAGAGTGTCCGAGTCTGGCCTCGAACTCGCGGAGAGAGGAATTGTCGGCTCTGAAGGATTTCGCTGGAGGGACAAAGAGAGTCGTCTGGGGCTTGTTGAACCACCTGGAAACCCTTCTTGAATCTAACACAGAATGTGGATTAAGACATAATCGCCTCTGGGAAGCCACGGCAAATCTCAGCCTATAGCCCACCTGGCAGAATCACCGTGCAGGTTCGCAGAACCATACAGTTGGAAAGGGAACCTAGGGGTCATTTATTCCAACCCTCCGGAACGTGACCGACCCCCATGGCTCTTTTTGCTCCACCCCGCAAAGGAGGAACAACACCCTCTGCTTCCTCCGTGATCCCTTTAGCTGCTGAAGGGATCTTGGCAGGATTCGCTTTCTGTTCCCTCATGCCTCCGAATCACCCTCTAAAATTTGCTGACGGGCCAAAGCCGTCGTAAACAGGCTTGCGGTTGGGGTGGAACCCCATAAAAAGACATTTGCAGGGCTTACTATGGACGTGGCATTTGTATTTTTTCAAGAGCTGCACGGCAGGCAAAAACTCAACAGGTGTAGCACCCCCGATTTGAGCATTTCCATGGCAGAATAGGCCTCACCTCAAGAGGTCCGTGAGCAATGATGGCAACCCCCGAATTCAGAGCCAGCCCCCCACAAATGACCTTACCTGCAGCCTGATGGAACTGGTACGTTAGGTAGGCCTGTACCCGACTCAGGTAGAATATATTTCTGGTGTAATTCTAAGGAAACAAAGAAATCTGGGCTTGTTTTTCCTGATCAACGCCTGTTTTAGGGTAGCACAGGCCGCACCTTAGGATCTGCGAGGTTTACGAGACAAAGCCAATTCGCTGCCCCGCTGGAAGCACCCGTTCCAGATTAATTCCCACCCCCTGCCCTCCCTGAGCACTAGCAGCAATAGCCTCCCAACGAACCATTTTGAAGTTTCAAACTTTGAAATAAAATCATGTTTTGTTCCTCCTCTCCAATGTGGTGGTTGAACTTCACGTATTTCTCCGAAGGGGAAGTGGCAGCGGCTGAAATCAACACTTTAATTTGGGGAAGAGGTGAGCAGAGTGGCGATGTGACCCGCGTTTATAAAATATAAATAAATAAATGGAAACAAAAAACTGTGTGGCGTGGAGAAAGCAGAGAGAGAAAAGTTTTCCTTCCTCTTAACAACTAGAATTCGTGAAGCTGGAAGTTTGGAGGTTCAGGAAAGGCGAAAGGAAGTCCTTTTTCACGCAGTGCGAACTGCGGAACTCCATTCCACTTGAATAGGATTGGACAAATCCATGGAAGAGGATGGCTACCGCCCAAGATGGCTACGCTCTGCCCTCTACGGTCGGAGGCAGGAAATGCTTCTGAAAGCAGAGGGGGATCTGTGTTCGAATCCCGCTTGTCAGCTTCCCATTACGGCTTCTAGCCAGCCGCTGTGAGAACAGGATGCTGGACTGGAGGGGCCTGATCCTGCAAACTCTTCTTAGGTTCTTGGACTACTGCAATGAGCTCTACGTGCGGCTACCTTTGAAGGTGACCCGGAAACTGCAACTAATCCAGAATGCGGCAGCTAGACTGGGGACTGGGAGACCACATAACACCAGTCCTGAAAGACCTACACTGGCTCCCAGTACGTTTCCGAGCACAATTCAAAGTGTTGGTGCTGACCTTGAAAGCCCTAAACGGCCTCAAAGGCCCAGTATCCCTGAAGGAGCATCTCCACCCCCATCGTCCAGCCCGGACACTGAGATCCAGCTCCAAGGGCCTTCTGGCGGTTCCCTCCCTGAGAGAAGTGAGGTTACAGGGAACCAGGCAGAGGGCCTTCTCGGTGGTGGCCCCCGCCCTGTGGAACACCCTCCCTTGTGAAGGAAATAAGCAGCTATTCTATCTTTAAAAGACATCTGAAGGCAGCCCTGTTTAGGGAAGTTTTTAATGCTGTATTGTTTTTAACACTCGATTGCGAGCCGCCCAGAGTGGCTGGGGAAGCCCAGCCAGATGGGCGGGGTATAAATAATAAATTATTATTATATTCTTAGGATGGGGTCGGCACGCTCCCTCCGCGCCAGCAGGCCTCTGCCAAGCCAGTCTTTCCGGCCTCCGATGCAGCCGGCTCGAAGGACCTTTTGCCAGAGAGTGACTCATGGCTTGGATCAGCCAGGAGTTTCCAGGCCAGATCAGCTTCCTAAATTGCAGCCGAGTCGTCTTGTTGCCCACGGCTGCGCTCGTGACGCACCTGAACCCGCAGGCTGATGGGCGTGGGTCCGTACCACGCAGGAACGTTCAAGGGACCCGCCTTTCGAGGAAGACTTGTGCGTTGGTGTTCGTGCCAGGTTAGGTTTACTATGAGCGCATCAGTCATGCGCTGAACTCGGCCAGCTTTTAAAACAAACTCATCAGCTTTTAAAAGAAATTACCGTATTTTTTGCTCTATAAGACTCACTTTTTCCCTCCTAAAAAGTAAGGGGAAATGTGTGTGCGTGTCTTATGGAGCGAATGCAGGCTGCGCAGCTACCCCAGAAGCCAGAACAGCTGCTTTCACTGCACAGCAATCCCTCTTGCTGTTCTGGCTTCTGAGATTCAGAATATTTTTTTTTCTTGTTTTCCTCCTCCAAAAACTAGGTGCGTCTTGTGGTCTGGTGCGTCTTATAGATCGAAAAATACGGTACGTTGCTCTGATTTTAAGATAAACACAGAGAGGAAAATGGTGCTGGAAAGTTTAATAGGTTAAGTGTTCCTGCTCCCCCAATTCCCATTTCATTCCCGAACTTTCCCACCCAGGAAGGAAGACACACTTAATCAACTTGAATTGGACCTGATAATAACTTAATCAACTTGAATTGGACCTGGTAATAATAATTTTAGATTAGATATTAGATTAGGAGTATCAAAGGTAAACAGAGAGAGAGACACAAGGTTAGATGCTCCATATCTCTGGCAGCGTCCGTTTAAACCGGCGCCATACCACTTTAAACGGTAATGACTCCCCTTGCCGAGAGAATGCTGGGAATTGTAGTTTGTTAAGAATTGTTGGGGTACCTTTATTGCTCTCTCAGAGCTGCTATTCCCAGGGAATTGCATCTGGGAATGGGATAGGGTCTCCTTAACAACCCTCCTTTGGGACCAGAAGAAATTCTCAGAGAGGGAAAGGATCAGAGAAATTCACAGAGAGGGGAGGTCTGCTTGTTGTTGGCCGCAGTCGTTCAATAGAACCTCCAAAGTCAGAAGCAGCATACCTGTAAAGACCAGGCATTGGGGATACACCTTTTCATGACCCCCGCCAGCCCCCCTCTCCAATCCTCCCTCTCACCTTTCTGAAAGTAAAGAGAAGGTCGCCTTCTAGGAAATGCAGGTGGAGGACGGCTGTCTGGTTGGTACAGTTCCCGGAAAACTCTGTGCGGTTGGGGTTCACTGCAAAGTCCCCCCAGAGCTGGAAGAGAGGAAGAGTGAAGGTGTTTGAGACAGCAGGACCCTGCAAAGCCCCAGGAAATTCAGCTTGGACCTAGAGCAGGAGGGAGAAACTGGCACAAGCCCAACGTTCAGCCACGTCGTGCCCGTTTAGTGAGCGACCCAAGAGTTTAGGCTCCCTTCTTTCTATAGCCATAGAAAGCTAAGGCTGTCGTCACGCATCTCCCGCTGGAGGATTTGAAGCTGAAAAGCAAGCTTAGCTGTTGCAGGGGAAGGGGAAAGCTCTATAACTCCCTCCATGAATTTGCCTCTTTTTAAAGCCATCCAGGATGGTAGCCGTCCCTGCCTCCAGTGGGAGGGAGTTCCGCAGTTCAACTCTGTGCTGTGAGAAGAACTTCCTTCCAGTTTTTCTTCCCACGTGTACATAAGCAGCAGCTTAGGAGAGGGTTGGGGGCCCCAGTGCACCGCTTGGGCCCAGATAATCCTGCCGGTACCCAGAGTGAGCCCTGACAGAATTGTAGAATTGGAGGGGACACCATAGGGTCATCTAGCCCAACCCGCTGCAATGCAGGAATCTCAACACGTCGTGCCCCATCCAATTTGAAACCATACCAGTTCCTGCTTAGCTTTGCAAACGTGCCAGCAGTTTCATTGCTGCGCCACCAGAGTTTTTCTTTCCCTTTTGGGGAGTCTATCTATCTATCTATCTATCTATCTATCTATCTATCTGATGCTGTCCAGGGTTGTAAAGACTGCGGAGAGAATAATCGGGTGCACTCTTCTCACCTTGGATCAAATCTATGCTTCCAGGTGCCATAAGAAAGCTGCTGAGATAGCGCAGGATAGTGCACACCCCGGAAATGATCTCTTTCAACTTCTGCCTTCTGGAAGAAGCTACAGGGTTATAAAGACTAGGACTAGCCGCCTGAGAAACACTTTCTAACCAGGCTGGGATAGCAGGCTTGTCGGTTTTTGAATGTCTGATGTAGATTTTTTCAATTTCATTGTTCTGTATGGGACAGTGACAATAAAGATTATCGTATCGTATTTATCGATAATCTTCATTTGTGTTGTGGCCTTTGCTCAGGTTTTTTTTCTACATAGCCAGTTTCGTCTTTTGTCTGTGGATTGCACACTGCTACCTTCCCACCCCACCCCACCCCACCCCACCCCACCCCACCCCACCCCACAAGTCTCACTTCCCTCTGAAGATCCTGCGGCTTCCAAGCCTAAACTGCAAAGCCACAGACTTCCTAAAGCATGCACAATTTTTATCAATTTATTAAAGGCTGTCGAAAGCAGAAATGAGCAGAAGATGTTGCTGCATGCCGTAAATGGGGAAAGGTGCAAATGACCCTCGGGATTGGGTCCCCTGCATTTGGGAGGGCATTGTGGAACTGGAAGCACAGAATCATTGAATTGTAGAATTGGGGGGGGGGACCCCAAAGGTCATCCAGTCCAACCCGCCTGCAATGTAGGACTTTCAGCTAAAACATCCACGACAGATAGCCATACAAGGGCAATTGAAGCAATTGAAACCCCCAGTATTAAGTAACTTCCTCTAAGTGCCCAGCCAATGTGTATTTTCCTTTTCCCTAAAAACCCCACAAAACCTATTAATATAAACACAGAATTTAAATACTGGGCTATACATATATTTATCAGGCAATCCTAAGAGGTCTGTTAAGGGCAGATGTATTCAGAAACTTTGCCACTCCTTGACGTCAAATCCTAGAATCGTAGAGAAAACCACTTATAAATTGAGATTTTCATGAGGCCTAGAATCTCCAGGCATGTTTTATATGATTCTGCCTTCTCTTCATTTTTACATATTACAGCAGAACCATCCTGTTCAAGCAAGTCTGTTGGCAGACGTGGAACTTAACCAGCAGATAATGTCGATATTCTTCACTTAGACTTTGCCCCTTTAACCCTTTGTTTTAAAGTTTCGTTTCCCGTCTTTTCGCTTCAACTGCCGCCATAGCTGTTCTCTTGGCTTCCTATTACATTGCGGGAAATTGAATCGGGAACCTTTGCCGAGGGAAATGGCGTCCTCCCCTGCCGCACGGAGGGGCAGGAAGGAGGCCGAGGGCAAGCGGTGCAGCACACACAAAAACCTCCTGTCCTCTAACCACTGAGCTTCACTCCCTGACAGTCCCCTCCCAGCTTAAGCCGCTGGGCCTGTGTCAATATGAAAAGGGAAAAAGGGGAAGCAGAAATGACCACTCAGAGCTGGTCGGTCTCTTCCCGTCCCCCAGGAGCTCAGGCCGCCAGCACCTCCTTGCTCAACGTTCCTCGTTCAGACAGAACCACAGAATTGTAGAGTTGGGAGGGACCTCGGTTTATCAGCTCCATCTGGTGCGCAGGGTGAGACCCTCCCTGCCCGCAGACTGTCTCGCCAGAGTGGTGCATGCTCTGGTTATCTCCAGCTTGGACTACTGCAATGCGCTCTACGTGGGGCTACCGTTGAAGGTGACCCGGAAACTACAACTAATCCAGAATGCAGCAGCCAGACTGGGGACTGGGAGACCACATAACACCAGTCCTGAAAGACCTGCATTGGCTCCCAGTACGTTTCCAAGCACAATTCAAAGTGTTGGTGCTGACCTTGACAGCCCTAAACGGCCTCAAAGGCCCAGGATACCTGAAGGAGCGTCTCCACCCCCATCATTCAGCTCAGACACTGAGGTCCAGCTCCGAGGGTCTTCTGGCGGTTCTCTCCCTGCGAGGTTACAGGGAACCAGACAGAGGGCCTTCTCGGTGGTGGCACCCGCCCTGTGGAACTCCCTCCCACCAGATGTCAAGGAAATAAACAACTACCAGATTTTTAGAAGACATCTGAAGGCAGCCCTCTTTAGGGAAGCTTTTAATGTTTAATAGGTTATTGTATATTAATATTCCGTTGGAAGCCGCCCAGCCAGATGGGCGGGGTATAAATAAGAATTAATATTATCCAGCCCAACCCAGAACCCCTGACAGGCAGCCGTCCCGACCTGGGCTCGAAAGCCTCCAACGGAGGCCTCCCGAGGTCACGGAATCGCCATCTCCCCAACAGCCGCCCGGATCTCCTACCTCCTGCTTGGCCTTATCGGTGTAGCGGACTCGGAGCTGCAGCGCCGCTTGAACCCGCAAACACGGGTTCGAGCCCTTTGGGACCGCATAATCGCCAACGCGGACAACGGGTGGTTGCGTGGGTTGATGGGTGGGGGCGGGGTGTGGGGTGGTGCGGTTCCTGGGGTGCGCCGTGGGGTGCGGTGTGGTGTGTTTTGTGGGGTGCGGTGGGGTGTGTTCTGTGTGGTGGGCCGTGGTGTGTTTTGTGGGGTGCGGGGTGGTGTGTTTCGTGTGGTGCGGCGTGGTGTGTTTTGTGGGGTGGGCCGTGGTGTGTTTTGTGGGGTGTGCCGTGGTGTGTTTTGTGTGGTGCGCCGTGGTGTGTTTTGTGGGCCGTGGCGTGGTGTGTTTTGTGTGGTGTGCCGTGGTGTGTTTTGTGGGGTGCGGCGTGGTGTGTTTTGTGGGGTGCGGCGTGGTGTGTTTCGTGGGGTGCGCCGTGGTCTTGGTGAACGAGGGCAGCAGCGTAACCGACTTCTTGCGGTGCGGGCAGCCTGCGTCGGAGCCATCGGCGCCAGAGCACAGCGGCGACTCCACAAATCCCGTCTCTTTCATGGCCACTTGGGACGTCTCCATATATTGAGCAGAGCTGTAAGCTGGGCAGAGAGAGAGAGATGGAAACATCAGTTCTGGGCACCCATGGGTGACAGCCAAGCTTCCAGCCTCCCTAGCCCCTAACCCCAGCTCAACAACACCTCTCCGATCGACCTCGGGTTACATACGCTTCAGGTTACAGACTCTGCTAACCCAGAAATAGTACCTCGGGTTAAGAACTTTGCTTCAGGATGAGAACAGAAATTGCGCAGCGGCAGCAGCAGGAGGCCCCATTAGCTAAAGTGTTGCTTCAGGTCAAGAACAGTTAAGAACGGACCTCCGAAACGTATTCTTAACCCGAGGTACCACTGTATTTATTAACTGAATCAAAACCTATCACCTTTCCGTCCCACCATTTTCTCAAGGTGGTTCCTCGGACGGTTCTTCTTCCTCAGTGAATGCACACAAGGCAGGCCCTCCAAGGTCGGTTTTGTGGCTGAGCTGGGGTGGGATTTGAACCCAGGTCCGGGTCTCCCAGTCCAACATCCAAACCAGGCTGCCTCTTTTGGAGAGGAGTCAACAGGTTTATTGGACCCCTTCTCCCTCGGGCGGTTGTGGGCTCTCCTTCCTTGGAGGTTTTTAAACAGAGGTTCGATGGCCGACTGTCGTGGACTCTTAGCTGAGATTCCTACATTGCTTGGGGTTGGGCTGGATGAGCTTTGGGGTCCCTCCGAACGCAGCAACTCTCTGTTTCTTGCTGCCTAACTCCTTTCTAAGCCGCACGACAAAGGGAACTTGGAGGCCAGGTACGGACAAATATATATGTACCAACCTGCCAGGAAGAAGCATCCGATGAGCCAAATTGAAGACATCGCAGCTGGTCCCATCTCTCTGAACGGGGCTCGATCCGCTGCACCCTTTCCGCCTCTCGCCCTGGGAGCCTCTGCTCGCTTCTGTCTCGTGCTCCTGCAGCTCTCAAATAAAGGGAAGGAAATGAAATTTGCTGCCTTCACAACCAGTGACTCAGTTGGGATACTGAATTGCCAAATACCCAGTAGCCACGGGATCCGGGGGAGTTTTGCTTCCACCTGACGCAGCTGAACCTTCTCTGTCGCCACTGTTGAGCTCTGCATCTTTTTCTACTTTTTAAATAAAATCTGAAAGCCACAATTAACCTGGGGTTGGGGAGAGACAGGCGAGTTCATCGCCCTGCCCAGCGCTGGACAGGTGCAGTGGCTTCTGGGAGACAGGTGAGTGAACCTTTTAAAGCAGGCATATGCAAACTCTGGCCCTCCAGATGTTTGGGACTACAATCCCCATCATCCCTGACCACTGGCCCTGTTAGCTAGGGATGATGGGAATTGTAGTCCCAAACATCTGGAGGGCCGGAGTTTGCCGACGCCTGATTTAAAGCAACTCAGCCAACACAATGCCATCCAGGCATCTTTGGACTACAACTCCCATCGTCCAGCATCAGCTTAGCAACTTGTCATGGATGATGGGAGTTGTAGTCCAACGTGTGGAGACACTTCCCGGGATCAGACTTGGGAAATCTAGCATGCAGGGCGCGATCCTCCCCATCATAATCTTTCGAGGCAAGCCGCTGGGCCCCTGCTTGCAGGGCCCAACCTCCAGGGAGGTCTTTTTGGCAACAGCCAAAATCCTTTTTGAAATTTATTTCCAGAGGCTTTTCTTGAGTTGGTTCCAGTTCAGCTGCTGCTCTGCTGTATAGAGTTTGCGTGCTTTGAAATCCTGCAATTTCCCCACCTCGGTCTGCCCCACAAGTGGTAGCACTGGGGGATAGGGTATCAACCTTCTAAATAAAATAAAAAGGGGGGATTTTTAAAAAAGAAACAAAAAGAAACTGTGAGAATGTAAGAAGAGGATTGCAGATAGATTAGGCCAAAGTGGGGCATTCTTGCTGTGGTTGTTGTTTAGTCGTTTAGTGGTGTCCGACTCTTCGTGACCCCCTGGACCAGAGCATCCCTGGACCAGAGAATTGGGCACCCTGATGTTGGGAAAGATGGAGAGCCCAAGGAGAAGGGGACGACGGAGGGCGAGATGGTGGGACAGTGTTCTCAAAGCCACCAGCATGAGTTTGACCCAACTGCGGGAGGCAGTGGAAGACAGGAGTGCCAGGCGTGTTCTGGTCCAGGGGGTCACAAAGAGGCGGACACGACTAAGCGACTCAACAACAACAAAGGAAACAGCCCCCCTGGCCTGGATGCTCCTGGCAATACCGGGTGCCTTGAGGCAGGCAGCGGTGGTCTCTGGTGCAGGAGCTGAGCTGTGAGCCACCTTGGGCCAAGAAGACAGATCACCCGGCTGTGTCTCATGGTGGCGTCGCTGGCCTGTGAGTCAGCAGATCCTCCTTCCTCATCTCAGGCCGCAGCAGGACAGTCTGACACTCATGTGATGGGGAAGACACCCAAAATGAGCGCCAAGTGAGTTTCTTCCTCCCGGCCCAGCCGCCAACCTGACGGTTGGGACCACAGCTCAAGGTGGCTCAAAAGGAGAATTGGGCAACGTTTTACAGAGGAGGATAGCAGGGGCTTCTGTAACCGGATGGGAACATGAGTGTCGTCTGTCGTGATCATAATTTTACTATTTATCATGCCACCCATCTGTCTTGAGTTTCCCTGGCCTCTCTCGGCAGCTCTCCACAAATATTAAATACACAATAAATTGCAATGCAGGAATATGCAGTGGCCTATGATGGGAATCACTACTGGGAAAGCCATACCTTTAACTATACGGACCTTTGTTGGCAAGGTGATGTCTCTGCTTTTTAAGATGCTGTCTAGGTTTGTCATTGCTTTTCTCCCAAGAAGCAGGCGTCTTCTAATTTCGTGGCTGCTGTCACCATCTGCAGTGATCATGGAGCCCAAGAAAGTAAAATCTCTCACTGCCTCCATTTCTTCCCCTTCTATTTGCCAGGAGGTCATGGGACCAGTGGCCATGAGAGCTGGACCATAAAGAAGGCTGATCGCCAAAGAATGGATGCTTTTGAATTCTGGTGCTGGAGGAGACTCTTGAGAGTCCCATGGACTGCAAGAAGATCAAACCTCTCCATTCTGAAGGAAATCAGCCCTGAGTGCTCACTGGAAGGACAGATCCTGAAGCTGAGGCTCCAAGACTTTGGCCACCTCATGAGAAGAGAAGACTCCCTGGAAAAGACCCTGATGCTGGGAAAGATGGAGGGCACAAGGAGAAGGGGACGACAGAGGACGAGATGGTGGGACAGTGTTCTCAAAGCTACCAGCATGAATTTGACCAAACCGCAGGAGGCAGTGGAAGACAGGAGTGCCTGGCGTGCTCTGGTCCAGGGGGTCACGAAGAGGCGGACACGACTAAACAACAACAAATGATGGCAATCGAACCTGCCACCTGTTGGCTTACGGAAGGTTTACGTTATTAGATAGGACCGAAGTACCATAGTCATAAGCCCACACTTTCCGAGCAACACAGCCCCAATGTGGCTTGCCTCATTAGCGTTTTTATTAATTTTTTTTGGTAAATGATTTTTATTAAATTTTAACAAATTTTAACAAAATCACAAACAATATAAACACAAAATGAATTCTCAAGTACCCCCTCCCGACTTCCCTTCCTGGTTTTTACACATTCATTTCTCCTGCTTATTACCTTAATGTGGTCCTAACATTTTACCCTCATTTTTCTATTTTCACTATTAATTTTGCCAATTGTACGTTTTTGGTCAAACCCTGCAGTGCGTTTATTTCTTGACATTGTTTCTGTAGGTATAACCTAAAAGGTTCCCAGTTTTTTTTAAAAAAGTCTCTTTCGTCCTTATCTTTGAGCTTTCCAGTCAACTTCACCATTTCAGCGTACTCCATCAAGCATTTTCATTAATCAAATCTGCATGCCACCCTATACCTGCAGATCTCACAACATGAAATCGCAATGTTGGATTTTGCAGGAAGGATAACTTTGGGGCTTCAAGAACAGCTGGCACACCGCTATTATATGCTAGCCCTCCAGATAGTCTGGACTACACTTCCCATCATGCCTCAGAAGGGTACCCATATGGGGCAACTCGGGGGTTGGAAGCAGGTCCTACCTATGGGGTGGGTCAAGCCTATTTTTGTCCCCCAAGTCCTCTCCCCACACCTTTGCTTCAAGACAGATGATTTACTGCCGTTTCAGACAATGGCTTAAGGCCAGGCAGCCAAGCCCTAGACTACTGCAGCACGCTTTTTGTGGGGCGGCCCTTGGACCCAATTTGGAGGCTGCCAAGGGACGCGGGTGGTGCTGTGGGTTAAACCACAGAGCCTAGGACTTGCTGATCGGAAGGTCGGCGGTTCGAATCCCAGCAATGACGGGGTGAGCTCCCGTTGCTCAGTCCCTGCTCCTGCCAACCTAGTTCAAAAGCACCTCAAAGTACAAGTAGATAAATAGGTACCGCTCCGGCGGGAAGGTAAACGGCGTTTCCGTGCGCTGCTCTGGTTCGCCAGAAGCGGCTTAGTCATGCTGGCCATTTGACCCGGAAGCTGTACAGGGGCTCCCTCGACCAGTAAAGCGAGATGAGCGCCGCAACCCCAGAGTCGGCCACGACTGGACCTAATGGTCAGGGGTCTCTTCAGCTTAAGCTGCTCCCAAGTGCATTAGCAAAACCCACCCAGCTGACCACCCCACTCTGCAGGTTGAGGAAATGTCTGTTAAGGGGGGGGGGTCAAGGGATATATCCCAAACCAAGCACCACCACTGTTGTCATTTTCCAACTTCAAAACCCAAGCTGTGTCTAAAACTTGTCATTTAGTTTTTCAAACCATTTTTTGTAAATTCAGCATTAGAAACTATCTTTTGAGTCCTCAATCCTTCACCTAGGTCGAGCTAGGATTACAATACTTCAGAATTTTTGGGAGTTCTACCCCCTTTTGTTGAATTTGGGTCATTTAAGGTTTATGATTTTTCTATTTCCTTCTGAGGAAACCAAATAATTCAGTGAAACGAGGTTTGTAGCAGGCATCCCGTCAAGGCTTTGTACAATTTTAGGTTTAATTCCCTTAAATTTTTTGATTCTTATTTAGTTTATTTTCATAAGATAATATTTCTAAGTCAATTACTTCTCCTTTCAGGGATTTTCACAGTATTTCATTTGTTTTGGGCAACTCCTCAGTTCCGTGACTGTCATTTTTTCTACTGATCTCTTTCTTAGCATTTCCTGTTCTTCGCACCTGCGATAAATGCCTTCATTTTGCACCACACCTTTCTTTAAAGCAGGATCTCAAAGCCCCCTGCTGTCCGTTAAAAAAAGAGCTATCACAGCATGGAAGCTTGCCGCCACTTACTCCTAAAAAAGCAAGCTTCTAGACCTTGTGTCCAGCCACTGTGGCCAAATGCGTAGGGTGCTGGAAGATCAAATCCCTACCCGGCCACATGCCTCAGAGTTGAAGACCTAGAAAGAAAAACTTGTTATATAAAAGCAACACCCCCCCCCCCCCGCTTGATAGCACTAATATTCTTGGAGGAAAATGGTCAAGGCACCCCCTCCCTCTCTTAAAAATTCACAAAAATCACCCAAGGCGCATAGAGTTTTCTCAAGATCACGTTTATTTTGGTCACTGTAACTTTCCTTTTGAATAAATAATAGCTATACAAAAAAAAAAAAGGTCTTAAGGTTGCACGTACAGATTTTTTTTGCCGTATGAAAAGTTTTCAATTTTTTTTTAGATTTTATCTTAACAAAGTGTGTTGGGGGGGGAAAGGTCTCATTTCTGAGATACACAGAGGAGGGGGGGAAACAAAACGTCTTGGCAATTTGCTTTGAATCAGTGATTTTTTTCCTTTTTCTGAACCAATGATTTTTAAGTCAGGGAGAAAACAGAAACACCCACACCCTTTCGATTCTCCAAGGGGGGGGGGGTGTCGTCTTTCCTGCTATAGCACCACGATTTTGTTGAAAGGTTGAATTTTGAAGAGACTATGAAATACATCTTTTTTCCCCGGTGGGGAGTGGGGTGGGGCACAGCAGGGAGGAGATTATAGATGCCAGGAATCGTGGCTTCTAAGATCTGCTCCCCGAATTCCTAGTGAAGTCAACAAGTAAGGGGGGGGGGGGAGAGACCGAGACAGAGAAAAGGCGCCAGTAAACACTAAAAGAGGTCATTCTGCCCCCAGAGAGAGTGACATTTATTCAAAAGGCAAGAAAACTCAAAAAAATAGAAAAGGGCAGGTCTTTTTGTAAGGGTGGGGGGTAAGAGAGGATTGTGCCTAATTGGGGGGCGGGAAGGGGGGGTTCTCGCAGGCACAGTGAGCCCCTAACAAAGGCAGCTCAGATGAGGTCAGCCACGTTGAGAGGCATTTCCTCGATGGAGGTGTTGTAGAATGTCTCGATGTCGCGAAGCGTGCGCTTGTCTTCTTCCGTCACCATGTTGATCGCAACTCCCTTTCCTTCCAAAACGGCCCCCTCGGCCGATCCTGGAGGGGTTCGAAAGAAAAAGAGGAAAGTGTTTACTGGGGGGGAGCAGGTAAAAGACATAAGTCCTGGTGGATCAGGCCCAATGGCCCATCTTCCTGTTCTCAGAGTGCCAGCCAGGTGCCCATTAGGCAAGGTAAAGGTAATAAATATTATTAATATTAGTATTTTATTTGTACCCCACCCATCTGGCTGGGCTTCTCCAGCCACTCTGGGCAGCTTCCAACAAAGACCAAAAATACACTAAAAGGATCCCTGGATAGTTAGGTCCAGTCAAAGGTGACTCTGGGGTTGCGGCGCTCATCTCGCTTTCAGGCCGAGGGAGCCGGCGTTTGTCCACAGACAACTTTCCGGATCATGTGGTCAGCATGAACAAACCGCTTCTGGCGCAATGAGACACAGTGACAGGAAACCAGAGTGCATGGAACTGCCATTTACCTTCCTGCCACAGTGGTACCTATTTATCTACTTGTACTGGTGTGCTTTCGAACCGCTAGGTTGGCAGGAGCTGGGACCAAGCAAGGGGAGCTCACCCTGTCATAGGGATTCGAACCGCCGACCTTCTGATCGGCAAGCCCAAGAGGCTCAGGGTTTTAGACCACAGCTCCACCTGCGTGACCGCAAAAGCACCACAACACCATAATGGGGTGGTGGTTGTTGTTTTGCATTATGCTATTAAAGAGTGGTTCCAGATATCTGGGGGCAGGTTTGGTAGAATTAATGCACCACAGTGGCTGTTTGCAGCATCTACACGATAGCTTTCCAAACTTTTCACGCTGGCGACACATTTTTTTAGACGTGCATCATTTCACGAGAGAGAAGCGTTTACTGGGGGGAGCAGGAGGTAAGCAGGTGGCCGACTGGGCTGGAATCGCAGAACTGCAGGTGGGCATCATCTAGCCTCTGCTTAAAAACCACCAAGGAAAGGAGAGCCTGCCATCTTAGCACAGAAGGGTTGGAAAGGAAACCCAAGAGGTCTAAGAAGCCTGAGAGGGACCAGAAAGTGAGGGGGAGAAAAACAAGGATCTCACCTGTGTATGTAGTTCTCACGGTTGGTTGGCAGGTCGTAGTTGATGACCAGGGACACCTGCTGGACATCAATGCCACGGGCCTGGGAATGAGAAGTGGGGGCAGTTTAGCAGTTTCGCCAACAGTTATCACCCCGTTACGCTCGCAAGTTTTCAACTGTGGGCGGCTGCTACGTGGCAGGGCACCTTGGTGGCGGGAGCCAGCCGTGGGGAAGAGCAGCCCCCGCGATTCGTGTGCCAAGGAGCTACAATCCGCCAGCAGCACTGCGCCAGCCAGGCAGAGAGGGAATCTCCTTGGGTGGGGAGCCCACCGGACAAACATGGCAGACCCACAAGCACGACGTTAAGTGCTGAACTGTCTCTTTAAATTTGAAGGTTCGTCATTGTTCCACAAGATGTGTGCCTTTAAGGGCCAGAGCAAATAACGTGACTCGGTTTTACAGCTGTGAAGCAGTATAGCAGGTGCTGTTG